>NC_091012.1:7422500-7507500 GCF_041146395.1 Eulemur rufifrons | reverse complement strand
TTTGTTTTTATTAGGCCCAGAGAGGAGAAGTGGGCATGTGTGTGGCAGGTGAAAAGTGCTGATCCTCTTTCAGTCTTAGGGTGAAAGAGGATCAGCAGTTTTCAGCCCGTTTCTTTAAGAATCCTTTGATTCATCACCTGGCAATCTACCATGGTTCTCTGGACCCCTCAATGCGTGGGACCCTTTAACTGGATACTTCCAAGAATTATGCTGCAGAGCTTTTGAAATAACCACTACGTGGAGAATTATTTGCCAGTTTTTGCAGCACCTTTCACCATAATTGTGACAAGGTTCGTCTCTGCCTCCTTAAACCAAGCTGGCTGCCATGGACAAAACCATGCTGAGGCCTACCTCACTTGGTATTGCCTATACTTGGTACTGGAGCCTGGCAAGAAGCCAGTCTTTTAAGTATCATTCCACCAACCTTTTTCCATTGTTTTAAAAGGCAGAGCACCTTTTGCCAGTTAGCATAAGAATGAGTTGCTGGAGGGCACGTTGTTGTGTGGGGTCAGGTGGTGTGTGAGGGGGCAGGCGCTCTGCCAGTCCAGTGTTTTTTTTTTTTTTTTTTTTTATCCTCAGAGAGGAGAAGTTGGCATGTGTGCAGCAGGTGAAAAGTGCGGATCCTGTTTTAGTCTTAGACTGAAACAGGATCCACATTTTCTGCCCGTTCCTTTAAGAATCATTTGACTCTTCTTCCGTGAATCCACCATGGTTCTCTATAACCCTCTATGCGTGGCCCCAGGTAACTAGCTGGTTCCAAGAAGTATGCCATAGAGCTTTTGAAATAACCACTACGTGGAGAATTATTTGCCAATTTTTGCAGCACCTTTCACCATAATTGTGACAAGGTACTTCTCTGCCTCCTTAATCCCAAGATGGCTGCCAGGGAAAAAACTATGCTGAGGCCTAGCTCACTTGGTGTTGCCGATACTTGGTACGGGAGCGTGGAATAAAACCAGTCTTTCAAGTATCATTCCACCATCCTTTTTCCATTATTTTAAAAGGCATAGCACCATTTGCCAGTTAGCATAAGAATGAGTCACTGGAGGGGACGTTTTTGTGTGGGGTCGTGTGGTGTGTGTGGGGGGGCAAGCCCTCTGTCAGTCCAGTGGTTTGTTTTTATTATGCCCAGAGAGGAGAAGTGGGCATGTGTGTGGCAGGTGAAAAGTGCGGATCCTGTTTCAGACTTAGACTGAAACAGGATCCGCACTTTTCAGCCCGTTCCTTTAAGACTCCTTTGATTCATTCTCAATGATGGTGGAATGGTGGTGACCTCCTGGATTCGTGCTCCTGGAGTGGAAGGCATGGGTCTCCCACTGCCACAACCCTAGAGGTTCACTTCCCCACAAGAACGGTGGTGTGAATCCATGGAGAATCAGCGTGGGACAGAGAGAGAGAGCAAGAAAAGACTGAGGTGATTAGGGAAATAAATCACCAAAATCTGGAGAGTGCGGGATGGCCAATAGAGAAGGGAGCACGGGACAGCTGTACCCACCTCACCAGAGAGTGGGGTGGGTTCAGCCCCACAGGAAAGCATCTTGTTCCCCCTCTGACCTCCACACCCACTCAATTGAGGATCTGCCTGAAGTCGGTGCAGAATCGCCACGGGAGATGTGGGGCTCTGCAGAGAGCAGACATTGGCAGGAGGCATTTTGGACCCTGGAGTGCTGTGCGCAGCTGACGCACCTAGCAACTGTCTCCTATACGTGGGCGGTGGGGCTGCTTTGGTCCCGGCTCTAGCAGACGCCAAACTGCCTCGTATAGGTGGGCGGCTGGATTCTCCCGCTCCTCGGCTCCTCTGGCCTCTGCCGGTCCCTGAGCATTCAACCCCAGTGACAGTGATCTGCAGACGGGCGGCCGCCATTGTCGGGGTCCACAGCCTAAACGCTGAGGAGCGATTGGGTACCGGGCGGCTCCCTTCCCTAGTCCACGGACCCTGACTAGGAGCTCCACCTTTGTGTGAACACTGAGTGGTTCCCCAGTCACGAGAGAGTGGAGCGTGGACCTTGCAGACATTGGGGTGGGGCAGACCATCTCCCGCGGGAACTGCAGTGGCTGGGGCGCTGGGCGAATGAGGGCACCGCTCCACTCTCCCTATCCACTGTCTTTCTTGCAGAGAGAGACAGAAGCCACCTCGGGAGAGGAAGAGGGGCAGCCCCCCCAGCGGAGCTAGCAAAATCCTGAACAATATGTGAAGGGCTCCCCCTAGTGACAGAGGAGGCAGCTTACCTGGCACTCACAGTGTGCCCCTATCCAGACTAAAGCTGAAAGAAGGGATCTTAAGGATTCATTCAGATGGGAAGGGCTCAGCGAAGGAACTCTAGGAGTATAAAGAATCAAGCTGAAACCATGCCCTCAAAGAGGATTACTAGTTCTCCACCAATTAACACAAAGCAGATTCCAAATAGCAACATGTCACAGGAAGAATTTCAAACATGGATCATAAATACGCTGAACATTATGCAAGAAAAAATGGATAATCAACACAAAGAAACCACAAAAAAGATCCAGGACTTGGAAGAAAAATTCACCAAAGAAATTGAAATACTGAAGAAAAATCAAACTGAACTCCTGGAAATGAAAAATTTATTCAAGGAGCTACAAAACACAGTGGAAAGTCTCAAGAGCAGGGTAGATCAAACAGAAGAAAGAATCTCAGAGATCGAAGATAACACTTTCCAATTAAATAAGGCAGTCACAGAGTTAAAACAAAGAAACATGAGAAATAATCATAGTCTACAAGAAATGTGGGATTATGTAAAGAAGCCTAACGTGAGAGTTATCGGCATTCCTGAGGGTGAAGAAGACAATAAGCAAGGGTTGAATAAAGTATCTGAAGATATAATTGAGGAAAATTTCCCAGGCCTTGCCAAATCTCTAGATACACAGGTTCAAGAAGCTCAAAGAACCTCTGAGAGATTCATACCAAATAGGAAGACACCACGTCATGTAGTTATCAGACTGACCAAAATATCCACTAACGAGGCCCTTCTTCAATCTGTAAGGAGAAAAAAAACAAGTAACATACAAAGGAAAGCCCATCCGAATCACGCCAGATTTCTCAACTGAAACCTTACAAGCAAGAAGAGATTGGAGCCCCATTCTCACTCTTCTGAAACAGAATAATGCCCAGCCTAGAATCCTGTACCCAGATAAGCTCAGTTTTATATATGAAGGTGAAATTAAGACATTCTCAGATAAACAAAAACTCAGAGAATTCACCAAGACAAGAGCAGCTTTCCAAGAAGTATTCAAAACAGAGTTACACGTGGTCCAGCACAAGAAGGACCTTCGAATGTAACACTAATCAAGAGATAAATATGAAAACACAGTTATCATAATGGCTCAAGAGAGAAAACAGATCAATGAAATTCAACCCAACATGAGGAACAGCAATCTGTCTCGCTTATCAGTTCTCTCATTAAATGTGAATGGATTGAATTCCCCACTCAAGAGACATGGACTGGCCCGATGGATAAAAAAGATATAAGCCAAGTATCTGCTGTCTTCAGGAAACTCATCTAACCTGCAAGGATGCATTTAGACTGAAAATAAAAGGGTGGAAATCAATATTCCAAGCAAATGGAACCCAAAAGAAAGCTGGCGTGGCAGTTCTAATCTCTGATAACGTAGTTTTTAAATCAACAAAAGTAAAGAAAGACAAAGATGGTTACTATATACTGGTGAAGGGTACAATTCAACAAGAAGACATAACTATACTTAACATATATGCACCCGATCTAGGTGCACCCAGATTCATAAAGCAAACCCTACTTGATCTGAACCAAATGATAGATAACAACACTTTAGTAGCCAGAGATTTTAACACGCCACTGACAGTTCAAGACAGATCCTCCAAACAAAAAATAAACAAAGAAATATTGGACGTATATAGAATGCTAGAACAAATGGGCCTGACTGACATCTACAGGACATTCTACCCAAATACCACTGAATATAAGTTCTTCTCATCAGCTCATGGGACATTCTCCAAGATTGACCATATCTTAGGACATAAAGCATGTCTTAAAAAATTTAAAAATATAGAAATAATACCATGCAGCTTCTCGGATCACAGTGGAATAAAAGTAACAATGAACCCTAACAGAAATCCTCATTTCTACTCAAAGTCATGGAACCTAAATAACCTTCTCCTGAACAATCATTTTATAAATGAAGAAATCAAGTCAGAAATCAAAAGATTCTCTGAATTAAACGACAAAGGAGATACAACTTATCAAAATCTGTGGGACACAGCTAAAGCAGTCCTGAGAGGAAAATTTATTTCCATAAATGCCTATACCAAAAAGACAGAAAACTTACAAATAGACAATCTAATGAATAGACTCAAAGAGCTGGAGAAGAAAGAAGAGACCAAACCCAAACCCAGCAGAAGGAAATTATTAAGATTAAATCAGAACTAAATGAAAAGGACCATAAGGGAGATTAAACCAAACCATAACGGAGATTAATAAAACCAAAAGTTGGTTCTTTGAAAAAATAAACAAAATTGACACACCTCTGGCTAAACTAACCAAGAGCAGAAAAGAAAAATCTCTTATAACCTCGATCAGGAACACGAAAGGAGTAATCACGACTGATGCCACAGAGATACATGATATCATCTATGAATTCTACAAAAATCTTTATGCACACAAATTAGAAAACCTGGAGGAAATGGACAAATTCTTATAAACACACAGCCTTCCCAGGCTCAACCAGGAAGAAATAGAATTCCTGAATAGACCGATATCTAGATCTGAAATTGAAACAGCAATAAAAAACCTTCCCAAAAAGAAAAGCCCTGGACCAGATGGGTTCACACCTGAATTCTACCATACCTACAAAGAAGAACTGGTGCCCATCGTACATAAACTATTCTCCAATATAGAGAAGGATGGGATTCTCCCCAACACTTTTTACCAAGCCAACATAATCCTGATACCAAATCCAGGAAAGGATGCAACTAAAACAGAGAACTATAGACCAATTTCTCTTATGAATATAGATGCAAAAATTCTCAATAAAATTCTAACAAATCGAATCCAAGTGCTTATCAAAAAAATAATCCATCACGACCAAGTGGGCTTCATCCCAGAGATGCAGGGATGGTTTGACATATGGGAATGTAATTCATCACATAAATAGAAGCAAAAATAAAGATCAGATGATCCTCTCAATAGATGCAGAGAAAGCATTTGACAAAATTCAACACCCTTTTATGATAAGAACACTTAACAAAATAGGCATAGATGGGGCCTATATAAAAATGATACAAGCCATATACGACAAACCCTCAGCCAACATCATACTGAATGGGGAAAAACTGAAAGCATTCCCACTTCAAACTGGAACCAGACAAGGCTTACCACTGTCCCCATTACTTTTCTACATAGTATTGGAAGTCCTTGCAAGAGCTATCAGGCAAGAGAGCAGAATCAAGGGAGTTGAAATAGGGACAGAAGAGATCAAACTCTCACTCTTTGCTGATGATATGATGTTATATCTATAAAACCCCAAGGTTTCAACCAAGAGACTCCTGGAATTGATCAATGAATTCAGTAAAGTCTCAGGATAGAAAATCAATACACACAAATCAGAGGAATTCATATATGCCAATAACAGTCAAATGGAAAACCAAATTAAGGACTCAATACCCTTCAAAATAGCAACAAAGAAAATAAAATACCTAGGAATTTATTTAACTAAGGAGGTAAAGGACCTCTATAGGGAGAACTATGAAACACTGAGGAAGGAAATTGCAGAACATGTAAATAGGTGGAAAACCATACCATGCTCATGGATCGGTAGAATCAACATTGTTAAAATGTCTATACTGCCCAAAGTTATCTACAGATTCAATGCAATCCTTATTAAATTACCAACATCTTTTTTCACAGACATAGAAAAAATAATTTTACGCTTTGTATGGAACCAGGGAAGACCCCGTTTAGCAAAAGCAATCTTAAACAACAAAAACAAAATGGGAAGTATTAATTTGCCAGACTTCAAACTATACTACAAGGCTGTGGTTCTTAAAACAGCCTGGTACTGGCACAAGTGCAGGGACACAGACCAGTGGAACAGAACAGAAAATCCCAATATAAAACCATCCTCATATAGCCATCTAATCTTTGACAAAGCAGACAAAAACATACTCTGGGGAAAAGATTCCTTATTTAATAAATGGTGCTGGGAAAACTGGATATCCACATGTAGAAGACTAAAACAGGACACACAAAAATCAAATCACAGTGGTTAACAGACTTAAACCTAAGGTCAGAAACTATTAGAATTCTAGAAGAAAATGTAGGAAAGACTCTTACAGACATTGGCCTAGGCAAAGAATTTATGAAGAAGACCCCTAAAGCAATCACAGCAACAACAAAAATAAATAAATGGGACCTGATCAAATTAAAAAGCTTCTGCACAGCCAAAGAAACAGTCACGAGAGTAAATGGACAACCTACAGAATGGGAAAAAATTTTCGCATACTACACATCAGATAAAGGACTGATAACAAGAATCTATTTAGAACTCAGAAAAATCAGTAAGAAAAAATCAAACAACCCTATCAAAAAGTGGGCAAAGGACATAAATAGAAATTTTTCAAAAGAAGATATAAAAATGGCTAACAAACATATGAAAAAGTGTTCAACATCTCTAATCATCAGGGAAATGCAAATCAAAACCACAATGAGATATCACTTAACTCCAGTAGGAATGGCCTTTATCAAAAAGTCCCAAAACTATACATGTTGGTGTGGGTGTGGCGAGATAGGTACATTCATAAACTGCTGGTGGGACTGTAAACTAGTGCAGCCCCTGTGGAAAGCAATGTGGAGATACCTTAAACAGATTCAAGTAGACCTACCATTCGATCCAGCAATTCCATTATTGGACATCTACCCAGAAGAACAAAAGTCATTCTATAAAAAAGACACCTGCACCTGAATGATTATAGCAGCACAATTCACAATCACAAAGATGTGGAAACAACCCAAATGCCCATCAATTCATGAATGGATTAGCAAAATGTGGTATATGTATACCATGGAATATTACTCAGCTATTAGAAATAATGGCGATATGGCATCTCTTTGGTTCTCCTGGAGAGAGCTGGATCCCATTCTATTAAGTGAAGTATCCCAAGAATGGAAAAATAAGCACCACATGTACTCACCAGCAAATTGGTTTCCCTGAGTGCACATTTGGGAACAACACCAATTGGGTATCGGACAGAGGTTGGGGCCGGGTGGAAGGGATGGGTGTATACCTACTTGATGAATGTGATGTGCACTGCCTGGGGAATGGACACCCTTCAAGTTCTAACTGGGGGGGATGGGGTGGGGGAGAGGAGGGGTGCACACCTACATGATGAATGTGATGTGCACTGACTAGGGAATGGACAAAATTGAAGCTCAGAATCGGGGGAAAGGGGAGGCATGGGGAATGTATATAGCCTGATCTTTTGTACCCCCATAATGAGCTAACAAACAAACAAACAAACAAAAAAGAATCGTTTGATTCATCAGCTGGGAATACACCATGGTTCTTTAAAGACCTCTATGCGTGGGCCCAGGTAACTGGCAAGTTCCAAGAAGTATGCCACAGAGCTTTTGAAATAACCACTACGTTGAGAATTATTTGCTAGTTTTTGCACCACCTTTCACCATAATTGTGATAAGGTTGGTCCGTGCCTCCTTCAACCCAAGATGGCTGGGGCGGACAAAAGTATGCTGAGGCCTAGTTCACTTGGTGTTGCCGATAGTTGGTACTGGAGCCTGGCAAGAAGCCATGTTATTAAGAGTCATTCCACCATCCTTTCTCCATCATTTTAAAAGGCAGAACACCTTTTTCCAGTTATCATAAGAATGAGTTGCTGGAGGGGACGTTTTTGAGTGGGGTCGGGTGGTGCGTTGAGGGGAAGGCTCTCTGTCTGTCTGGTGGTTTGTCTTTATTATGCCCAAGGAGGAGAGGTGGGCATGTGTGTGGCAGGTGAAAAGTACGGATCCTGTTTCAGTCTTAGACTGAAACAGGATCCGCACTTTTCAGCCAGTTCCTTTACGAATCCTTTGATTCATCAGCTGGGAATCCACCATGGCTGTCGAGACCCCTCTATGTGTGGGTCCAGGTAACTGGCTAGTTCCAAGATGTATGCCGCAGAGCTTTGGAAATAACCACTACATTGAGTATTATTTGCCAGTTTTTGCAGCAACTTTCACAAAGATTGTGAAAAGGTTAGGCAGTGCATCCTGAAACCCAAGCTGGCTTCCACAGAAAAAACTACGGTTAGGCCAATCTCCCTTGGAGTTGCCGATAATTGGTACTGGTCCGTGGCAAGAAGCCATTCCTTTAAGTATCATTCCACCTTCCTTTCACAACTATTTTAAAAGGCAGAGCACCTATTGCCATTTAGCTTAAGGATGAGTCGCTGGAGAAAACGTTTTTGTGTGGGGTGGGAGAGGCAGAGCCAGGCCCTCTGTCAGTCCAGTGGTTTGTTTTTATTATCCCCGGAGAGGAGAAGTGGACATGTGTGTGGCAAGTGAAAAGTGTGGATCCTGTTTCAGTCTTAGACTGATACAGGATCGGCACTTTTCATCCTGTTCCTTTAAGAATCCTTTGCTTCATCAGCTGGGAATCCACCATAGTTCTCTACACCCCACTATGTGTGGACCCACTTAACAGGCTAGTTCAAAGAAGTATGCCACAGAGCATTTGAAATAACCACTACCATGGAAATTATTTGCCAGCTTTTCCAGCACTTTTACCATAATTTTGATAAGGTTCATTTGTGCTTCCTTAAACCCTAGATGGCTTCCATGGACAAACCTATACTGAGGGTTCTCTCGCTTGGTGTTGCCAATACTTGGTACGGGAGTCTGACAAGAATCCAGTCTTTTAATTATCATTGCCCCATCCTTTCTCCCTTATATTAAAAGGTGAGCAACTTTCGGCAGTTAGCATAAGGATGAGTCAACGGAGGGGACGTTTTTGGGTGGGATCGGGGTGGTTTGGGGGACAGTCCCTCTGTCAGTCTGGTTGTTTGTGTTTATTATGCCCAGACAGGGAAGTGGATATATTTGTGGCAGGTGAAATGTGCGGATCCTGTTTCAGTTAGACTGAAACAGTATCCGCACTTTTCAGCCGGTTCCATTAAAAATCCTTTGATTCATCAGCTGGGAATCCACCATGGTTCCTTAGAACCCTCCATGCATGGGCCCATGAACTGGCCTGTACCAAGATGTATGCTGCACAGCTTTTGAGATAAACACTACGTGTAGAATTATTTGCCAGTTTCTGCAGCACATATCACCATAATTGTGATAAGGATCGTCTGTGCCTCCTTAAACACAAGATGGCTGCCAGGGAGAAAACTATGCTGAGGCCTAGGTCACTTGGATTTCACGACACTTGTTACTGGAGGCTGGAAGGAGGCCATTCTTTTAAGTATCATTCCACCATACTTTCCCCATTATTTTAAAATGCACGGAAACCTTTGCAAGTTAGCATAATAATTAGTAGCTGGAGGGGACATTTTTATTTGTGGGGTCGGTGTGGGTGGGGGGCGCAGGCCCTCTGTCAGTTCGCTGGATGGTTTTTATTTTCCCCAGACCGGAGAAGTGGGCATGTGTGTGGCAGGTAAAAAGTTCGGACCCCGTTTCTGTCTTAGACTGAAACAGAAACCGCACTTTTCACCCCGTTCCATTAAGAATCCCTTGCTTCATCAGCTGGGAATCCACCATGGGCCTCTAGACTGCTCTATGCGTGGGCCCAGTTAACTGGCTAGTTCAAAGAATTATGCCGCAGAGCTTTTCAAGTAACCACTACCATGAGAATTACTTGACCGCTTTTGCAGCACCTTTCACCATAATTGTGATAAGGTTCATCTGTGCCTCCTTAAACCCAAGATGGCTGCCAGGGACAAACGTGTGCTGAGGCCTAGGTGACTTGCTGTTGCCAATACTTGGTATGGGAGTCTGGCAATAAGCCAGTCTTTTAGGTATAATTCCACCATTCTATCTCCATTATTTTAAAAGGCAGAGGACGTATTGCCAGATAGCATAAGGATCAGTCGCTGGAGGGCACGATTTTGTGTGGGGTGGTGGGGGGCGGGGGCAGGCCATCTGTCAATCCGATGGGTTGTTTTTGTTATCCCTAGAGAGGAGAAGTGGGCATGTGTGTTGCAGGCAAAAAGTCCGAATCCTGTTTCAGTCAGGATCTGCACTTTTCAGCCTGTTCCTTTAAGAATCCTTAGATTCATCACCTTGGAATCCACCATGGTTCTCCAGATCCCTCTATGCGTGGGCCCAGGTAACAGGCTTCTTCCAAGAAGTATGCCACAGAGCTTTTGAATTAAACAGTACGTTGAGAATTATTTGCCGGGTTTTCAGCACGTTTCAACATAATTATGATAAAGTTTGTATATGCCTCCTTAAACCCAACATGGCTGCCACGGGCATAACTATGCTGAGGCGTAGCTGACTTGGTGTTGCCTATTTTTGTTAGTGGAGACTGACAAGAAGCCATTCTTCTAAGTATCATCCCACCACCATTTTTCCATTGTTTTAAAATGCAGGGAAATTTTGCAAGTTAGCATTATAATTAGTAGCTGGAGGGTACGGTTTTTTTTGTGTGTGTGTGTGTGGTCGATGTGGATGGGGGGGTCAGGCCCTCTGTCAGTTCGCTGGTTAGTTTTTATTATCCCCAGAGAGGAGAAGTGGGCATGTGTTTGGCAGGTGAAAAGGGCGGATTCTGTTTCAGAGAATTAACGATGATCCCCATGGTCATCCCGTTCCTGTAATAATCCTTTACTTCATCAGCTGGAAATCCACCATGGTTCTATATACTCCTCTTTGCGTGGGAACAGGTAACTGGCTTGTTCCAAGAAGTATGCCGCAGAGCTTTTCAATTAACCACTACGTTGAAAATTATTTGCAGATGTTCAGCGTTTCACCATAATTGTGAGAACCTTTGTTTGTGCCTCCTGAAACCCAAGAAGGCAGCGACGGACATAACTATGCTGAGGAGTAGCTGACTTGGTGTTGCCTATTTTTGTTAGTGGAGACTGACAAGAAGCCATTCTTCTAAGTATCATCCCACCACCATTTTTCCATTGTTTTAAAATGCAGGGAAATTTTGCAAGTTAGGATTATAATTAGTAGCTGGAGGGTACGGTTTTTTTTGTGTGTGTGGTCGATGTGGATGGTGGGGGTCAGGCCTTCTGTCAGTTCGCTGGTTAGTTTTTATTATCCCAAGAGAGGAGAAGTGGGCATGTGTTTGGCAGGTGAAAAGGGCGGATTCTGTTTCAGAGAATTAACGATGATCCCCATGGTCATCCCGTTCCTTTAATAATCCTTTACTTCATCAGCTGGAAATCCACCATGGTTCTCTATACTCCTCTTTGCCTGGGAACAGGTAACTGGCTTGTTCCAAGAAGTATGCCGCAGAGCTTTTCAATTAACCAGTACGTTGAAAATTATTTGCAGGTGTTCAGCATTTCACCATAATTGTGATAACGTTTGTTTGTGCCTCCTGAAACCCAAGAAGGCTGCGACGGACATAACTATGCTGAGGCGTAGCTGACTTGGTTTTGCCTATTTTTGTTAGTAGAGACTGACAAGAATCCATTCTTCAAAGTATCATCCCACCACCATTATTCCATTGTTTTAAAATGCAGGGAAATTTTGCAAGTTAGCATTATAATTAGTAGCTGGAGGGTACGGTTTTTTTTTTGTGTGTGGTCGATGTGGATGGGGGGGGGTCAGGCCCTCTGTCAGTTCACTGGTTAGTTTTTATTATCCCCAGAGAGGAGAAGTGGGCATGTGTTTGGCAGGTGAAAAGGGCGGATTCTGTTTCAGAGAATTAACGATGATCCCCATGGTCATCCCGTTCCTTTAATAATCCTTTACTTCATCAGCTGGAAATCCACCATGGTTCTATATACTCCTCTTTGCGTGGGAACAGGTAACTGGCTTGTTCCAAGAACTATGCCGCAGAGCTTTTCAATTAACCACTACGTTGAAAATTATTTGCAGGTGTTCAGCATTTCACCATAATTGTGAGAACCTTTGTTTGTGCCTCCTGAAACCCAAGAAGGCTGCGACGGACATAACTATGCTGAGGAGTAGCTGACTTGGTGTTGCCTATTTTTGCTAGTGGAGACTGACAAGAAGCCATTCTTCTAAGTATCATTCCACCACCATTTTTCCATTGTTTTAAAATGCAGGGAAATTTTGCAAGTTAGCATTATAATTAGTAGCTGGAGGGTACGGTTTTTTTTCTTGTGTGTGGTCCATGTGGATGGGCGGGGGTCAGGCCCTCTGTAAGTTCGCTGGTTAGTTTTCATTATCCCCAGAGAGGAGAAGTGGGCATGTGTTTGGCAGGTGAAAAGGGCGGATTCTGTTTCAGAGAATTAACGATGATCCCCATGGTCAACCCTTTCCTTTAATAATCCTTTACTTCATCAGCTGGAAATCCACCATGGTTCTATATACTCCTCTTTGCGTGGGAACAGGTAACTGCCTTGTTCCAAGAAGTATGCCGCAGAGCTTTTCAATTAACTACTACGTTGAAAATTATTTGCAGGTGTTCAGCGTTTCACCATAATTGTGAGAACCTTTGTTTGTGCCTCCTGAAACCCAAGAAGGCTGCGACAGACATAACTATGCTGAGGAGTAGCTGACTTGGTGTTGCCTATTTTTGTTAGTGGAGACTGACAAGAAGCCATTCTTCTAAGTATCATCCCACCACCATTTTTCCATTGTTTTAAAATGCAGGGAAATTTTGCAAGTTAGCATTATAATTAGTAGCTGGAGGGTACGGTTTTTTTTTTTTGTGTGGTCGATGTGGATGGTGGGGGTCAGGCCCTCTGTCAGTTCGCTGGTTAGTTTTTATTATCCCCAGAGAGGAGAAGTGGGCATGTGTTTGGCAGGTGAAAAGGGCGGATTCTGTTTCAGAGAATCAACGATGATCCCCATGGTCATCCCGTTCCTTTAATAATCCTTTACTTCATCAGCTGGAAATCCACCATGGTTCTCTATACTCCTCTTTGCCTGGGAACAGGTAACTGGCTTGTTCCAAGAAGTATGCCGCAGAGCTTTTCAATTAACCAGTACGTTGAAAATTATTTGCAGGTGTTCAGCATTTCACCATAATTGTGATAACGTTTGTTTGCGCCTCCTGAAACCCAAGAAGGCTTCGACGGACATAACTATGCTGAGGAGTAGCTGACTTGGTGTTGCCTATTTTTGTTAGTAGAGACTGACAAGAATCCATTCTTCTAAGTATCATCCCACCACCATTATTCCATTGTTTTAAAATGCAGGGAAATTTTGCAAGTTAGCATTATAATTAGTAGCTGGAGGGTACGGTTTTTTTTTTTTGTGTGTGGTCGATGTGGATGGGGGGGGGTCAGGCCCTCTGTCAGTTCACTGGTTAGTTTTTATTATCCCCAGAGAGGAGAAGTGGGCATGTGTTTGGCAGGTGAAAAGGGCGGATTCTGTTTCAGAGAATTAACGATGATCCCCATGGTCATCCCGTTCCTTTAATAATCCTTTACTTCATCAGCTGGAAATCCACCATGGTTCTATATACTCCTCTTTGCATGGGAACAGGTAACTGGCTTGTTCCAAAAACTATGCCGCAGAGCTTTTCAATTAACCACTACATTGAAAATTATTTGCAGGTGTTCAGCGTTTCACCATAATTGTGAGAACCTTTGTTTGTGCCTCCTGAAACCCAAGAAGGCTGCGACGGACATAACTATGCTGAGGAGTAGCTGACTTGGTGTTGCCTATTTTTGTTAGTGGAGACTGACAAGAAGCCATTCTTCTAAGTATCATCCCACCACCATTTTTCCATTGTTTTAAAATGCAGGGAAATTTTGCAAGTTAGCATTATAATTAGTAGCTGGAGGGTACGGTTTTTTTTTTTTTTGTGTGGTCGATGTGGATGGGGGGGGGGTCAGGCCCTCTGTCAGCTCGCTGGTTAGTTTTTATTATCCCGAGAAAGGAGAAGTGGCCATGTGTTTGGCAGGTGAAAAGGGCGGATTCTGTTTCAGAGAATTAACGATGCTCCCCATGGTCATCCCTTTCATTTAATAATGCTTTACTTCATCAGCTGGCAATCCACCATGGTTCTCTATACTCCTCTATGCGTGGGAACAGGTAACTGGCTTGTTCCAAGAAGTATGCTGCAGAGCTTTTCAATTAACCACTACGTTGAAAATTATTTGCAGGTGTTCAGCGTTTCACCATAATTGTGAGAACCTTTGTTTGTGCCTCCTGAAACCCAAGAAGGCAGCGACGGACATAAGTATGCTGAGGAGTAGCTGACTTGGTGTTGCCTATTTTTGTTAGTGGAGACTGACAAGAAGCCATTCTTCTAAGTATCATCCCACCACCATTTTTCCATTGTTTTAAAATGCAGGGAAATTTTGCAAGTTAGCATTATAATTAGTAGCTGGAGGGTACGGTTTTTTTTTGTGTGTGTGTGGTCGATGTGCATAGGGGGGCAGGCCTTCTGTCAGTTCGCGGGTTAGTTTTTATTATCCCCAGAGAGGAGAAGTGGGCATGTGTTTGGCAGGTGAAAAGGGCGGATTCTGTTTCAGAGAATTAACGATGATCCCCATGGTCATCCCGTTCCTTTAATAATCCTTTACTTCATCAGCTGGAAATCCACCATGGTTCTATATACTCCTCTTTTTGCGTGGGAACAGGTAACTGCCTTGTTCCAAGAAGTATGCCGCAGAACTTTTCAATTAACCACTACGTTGAAAATTATTTGCAGGTGTTCAGCGTTTCACCATAATTGTGAGAACCTTTGTTTGTGCCTCCTGAAAGCCAAGAAGCCTGCGACGGACATAACTATGCTGAGGAGTAGCTGACTTGGTGTTGCCTATTTTTGTTAGTGGAGACTGACAAAAAGCCATTCTTCTAAGTATCATCCCACCACCATTTTTCCATTGTTTTAAAATGCAGGGAAATTTTGCAAGTTAGCATTATAATTAGTAGCTGGAGGCTACGGTGTTTTTTTTTTTTTTTTCCTGTGGGGTTGGTGTGGATGTGTTGGTCAGGCCCTCTGTCAGTTTCCCGGTTGGTTTTTATTATCCCCAGAGAGGAGAAGTGGGTATTAGTATGGCAGGTGAAAACTGCGGATATGTTTCAGAGAATTAAACAGGATCCCCATGGTCATCCCGTTCCTTTAAGAATCCTTTACTTCATCATCTGGAAATCCACGATGCTTCTATATACTCCTCTTTGCGTGGGAACAGGTAACTGCCTTGTTCCAAGAAGTATGCCGCAGAGCTTTTCAATTAACCAGTACGTTGAAAATTATTTGCAGGTGTTCAGCGTTTCACCATAATTGTGATAACGTGTGTTTGTGCCTCCTGAAACCCAAGAAGGCTGCGAGGGATAACTATGCTGAGGAGTAGCTGACTTGGTGTTGCCTATTTTTGTTAGTGGAGACTGACAAGAAGCCATTCTTCTAAGTATCATCCCACCACCATTTTTCCATTGTTTTAAAATGCAGGGAAATTTTGCAAGATAGCATTATAATTAGTAGCTGGAGGCTACGGTGTTTTTTTTTTTTTTTCCTGTGGGGTCGGTGTGGATGTGTTGATCAGGCCCTCTGTCAGTTCCCTGGTTGGTTTTTATTATCCCCAGAGAGGAGAAGTGGGTATTACTATGGCAGGTGAAAACCGCGGGTCTGTTTCAGAGAATTAAACAGGATCCGCATGGTAATCCCGTTCCTTTAAGAATCCTTTGCTTCATGAGCTGGGAATCCACCATGGTTCTATATACTTGTCTATGCGTGGGCACAGGAAACTGGCTAGTTCCAAGAAGTATGCCTCAGAGCTTTTCAATTAACCAGGATGTTGACAATCCTTTGCAGGTTTTCAGCGTTTCACCATAATTGTGATAACGTGTGTATGTGCCTACTGAAACCAAATATGGCTGCTACGGACATAACTATGCTGAGGCATAGCTGAGTTGGTGTTGCCTATTTTTGTCAGTGGAAACTGACAAGAAGCCATTCTTCTAAGTATCATCCCACCATCATTTTTCCATTGTTTGTAAATGAAGGGAAATTTTGCATATTGGCATTATAATTAGTAGCTGAAGGGTACTTTTTTGTTTTGTGGGGTCGGTCAGGATGGGTGTTCAGGCCCTCTGTCAGATCGCTGGTTTGTTTTTATTATCCCCAGAGAAGAGTAGTGTTCATGTGTTTGGCAGGTTAAAAGTGCGGATTCTGTTTCAGAGAATTAAACAGGATCCGCATGGTCATCTCATTCCTTTAAGAATACTTTGCTTCATCAGCTGGGATTCCACCATGTTTCTATATACTCCTCTACGCGTGGACACAGGTACCTGGCTTGTTCCAAGAAGTATGCTGGAGAGTTTTCAAATTAACCAGTACGTTGAAAATTATTTGCAGTTTTTCAGCGTTTCACCATAATTTTCATAACGTTTGTATATCCCTCCTGAAACCCAAGAAGGCAGCGAAGGACATAACTATGCTGAGGAGTAGCTGACTTGGTGTTGCCTATTTTTGTTAGTGGAGACTCACAAGAAGCCATTCTTCTAAGTATGATCCCACCACCATTTTTCCATTGTTTTAAAATGCAGGGAAATTTTGCAAGTTAGCATTATAATTAGTAGCTGGAGGGTACCGTTTTTTTTGTGAGTGTTCGATGTGGATGGGGTGGGATCAGGCCCTCTGTCAGTTCGCTGGTTAGTTTTTATTATCCCCAGAGAGGAGAAGTGGGTATGTGTTTGGCAGGTGAAAAGGGCGGATTCTGTTTCAGAGAATTAACGATGATCCCCATGGTCATCCCCTTCCTTTAATAACCCTTTACTTCATCAGCTCGAAATCCACCATGGTTCTATATACTCCTGTTTACGTGGGAACAGGTAACTGGCTTGTTCCAAGAAGTATGCCGCAGAGCTTTTCAATTAACCACTACGTTGAAAATTATTTCCAGGTGTTCAGCATTTCACCATAATTGTGATAACGTTTGTTTGTGCCTCCTGAAACCCAAGAAGGCTGCGACGGACATAACTATGCTGAGGAGTAGCTGACTTGGTGTTGCCTATTTTTGTTAGTGGAGACAGACAAGAAGCCATTCTTCTAAGTATGACCTCACCACCATTTTTCCATTGTTTTAAAATGCAGGGAAATTTTGCAAGTTAGCATTATAATTAGTAGCTGGAGGGTACGGTTTTTTTTTTGTGTGTGGTCGATGTGGATGGTGGGGGTCAGGCCCTCTGTCAGTTCGCTGGTTAGTTTTTATTATCCCCAGAGAGGAGAAGTGGGCATGTGTTTGGCAGGTGAAAAGGGCGGATTCTGTTTCAGAGAATTAACGATGATCCCCATGGTCATCCCTTTCCTTTAATAATCCTTTACTTCATCAGCTGGAAATCCACCATGGTTCTATATACTCCTCTTTGCGTGGGAACAGGTAACTGCCTTGTTCCAAGAAGTATGCCGCAGAGCTTTTCAATTAACCACTACGTTGAAAATTATTTGCAGGTGTTCAGCGTTTCACCATAATTGTGATAACGTTTGTTTGTGCCTCCTGAAACCCAAGAAGGCTGCGACGGCCATAACTATGCTGAGGCGTAGCTGACTTGGTTTTGCCTATTTTTGTTAGTGGAGACTGACAAGAATCCATTCTTGTAAGTATCATCTCACCATCATTTTTCCATTGTTTAAAAATGCAGGAAAATTTTGCAAGTTAGCATTATAATTAGTAGCTGGAGGCTACGGTGTTTTTTTTTTTTTTTTTTCCTGTGGGGTCGGTGTGGATGTGTTGGTCAGGCCCTCTGTCAGTTCCCCGGTTGGTTTTTATTAATCCCCGAGAGGAGAAGTGGGTATTAGTATGGCAGGTGAAAACTGCGGATCTGTTTCAGAGAATTAAACAGGATCCGCATGGTAATCCCGTTCCTTTAAGAATCCTTTGCTTCATCAGCTGGGAATCCACCATGGTTCTATATACTTGTCTATGCGTGGGCACAAGAAACTGGCTAATTCCAAGAAGTATGCCTCAGAGCTTTTCAATTAACCAGTATGTTGACAATCCTTTGCAGGTTTTCAGCGTTTCACCATAATTGTGATAACGTGTGTATGTGCCTACTGAAACCAAATATGGCTGCTACGGACATAACTATGCTGAGGCGTAGCTGACTTGGTGTTGCCTATTTTTGTCAGTGGAGACTGACAAGAAGCCATTCTTCTAAGTATCATCCCACCATCATTTTTCCATTGTTTAAAAATGCAGGGAAATTTTGCAAATTGGCATTATAATTAGTAGCTGGAGGGTACTTTTTTGTTTTGTGGGGTCGGTCAGGATGGGTGTTCAGGCCCTCTGTCAGATCGCTGGTTTGTTTTTATTATCCCCAGAGAAGAGTAGTGGGCATGTGTTTGGCAGGGGAAAAGTGCGGATTCTGTTTCAGAGAATGAAACAGGATCCGCATGGTCATCTCATTCCTTTAAGAATCCTTTGCTTCATCAGCTGGGATTCCACCATGTTTCTATATACTCCTCTACGCGTGGACACAGGTACCTGGCTTGTTCCAAGAAGTATGCTGGAGAGTTTTCAAATTAACCAGTACGTTGAAAATTATTGGCAGTTTTTCAGCGTTTCCCCATAATTTTCATAACGTTTGTATGTCACTCCTGAAACCCAAGAAGGCAGCGAAGGACATAACTATGCTGAGGAGTAGCTGACTTGGTGTTGCCTATTTTTGTTAGTGGAGACTCACAAGAAGCCATTCTTCTAAGTATCATCCCACCACCATTTTTCCATTGTTTTAAAATGCAGGGAAATTTTGCAAGTTAGCATTATAATTAGTAGCAGGAGGGTACGGTTTTTTTTTTTTGTGTGTGGTCGATGTGGATGGCGGGGGGTCAGGCCCTCTGTCAGTTCGCTGGTTAGTTTTTATTATCCCCAGAGAGGAGAAGTGGGCATGTGTTTGGCAGGTGAAAAGGGCGGATTCTGTTTTAGAGAATTAACGATGATCTCCATGGTCATCCCGTTCCTTTAATAATCCTTTACTTCATCAGCTGGAAATCCACCATGGTTCTATATACTCCTCTTTGCGTGGGAACAGGTAACTGGCTTGTTCCAAGAAGTATGCCGCAGAGCTTTTCAATTAACCACTACGTTGAAAATTATTTGCAGGTGTTCAGCGTTTCACCATAATTGTGATAACGTTTGTTTGTTCCTCCTGAAACCCAAGAAGGCTGCGACGGACATAACTATGCTGAGGCGTAGCTGACTTAGTGTTGCCTATTTTTGTTAGTGGAGACTGACAAGAATCCATTCTTGTAAGTATCATCTCACCATCATTTTTCCATTGTTTAAAAATGCAGGAAAATTTTGCAAGTTAGCATTATAATTAGTAGCTGGAGGCTACGGTGTTTTTTTTTTTTTTTTTTCCTGTGGGGTCGGTGTGGATGTGTTGGTGAGGCCCTCTGTCAGTTCGCTGGTTTGTTTTTATTATCCCCAGAGAGGAGAAGTGGGTATTAGTATGGCAGGTGAAAACTGCGGATGTGTTTCAGAGAATTAAACAGGATCCGCATGGTAATCCCGTTCCTTTAAGAATCCTTTGCTTCATGAGCTGGGAATCCACCATGGTTCTATATACTTGTCTATGCGTGGGCACAGGAAACTGGCTAGTTCCAAGAAGTATGCCTCAGAGCTTTTCAATGAACCAGTATGTTGACAATCCTTTGCAGGTTTTCAGCGTTTCACCATAATTGTGATAACGTGTGTATGTGCCTACTGAAACCAAATATGGCTGCTACGGACATAACTATGCTGAGGCGTAGCTGACTTGGTTTTGCCTATTTTTGTCAGTGGAGACTGACAAGAAGCCATTCTTCTAAGTATCATCCCACCATCATTTCTCCATTGTTTAAAAATGCAGGGAAATTTTGCAAATTGGCATTATAATAAGTAGCTGGAGAGTACTTTTTTGTTTTGTGGGGTCGGTCAGGATGGGTGTTCAGGCCCTCTGTCAGATCGCTGGTTTGTTATTATTATCCCCAGAGAAGAGTAGTGGGCATGTGTTTGGCAGGTGAAAAGTGCGGATTCTGTTTCAGAGAATTAAACAGGATCCGCATGGTCATCTCATTCCTTTAAGAATCCTTTGCTTCATTAGCTCGGATTCCACCATGGTTCTATATACACCTCTTTGCGTGGGAACAGGTAACTGCCTTGTTCCAAGAAGTATGTCGCAGAGCTTTTCAATTAACCACTACGTTGAAAATTATTTGCAGGTGTTCAGCGTTTCACCATATTTGTGATAACGTGTGTTTGTGCCTCCTGAAACCCAAGAAGGCTGCGACGGACATAACTATGCTGAGGAGTAGCTGACCTGGTGTTGCGTATTTTTGTTAGTGGAGACAGTCAAGAAGCCATTCTTCTAAGTATCATCCCACCACCATTTTTCCATTGTTTTAAAATGCAGGGAAATTTTGCAAGTTAGCATTACAATAGTAGCTGGAGGGTACGGTTTTTTTTTTGTGTGTGTGTGTGGTCGATGTGGATGGGGGGGGTCAGGCCCTCTGTCAGTTTTCCGGTTAGTTTTTACTATCCCCAGAGAAGAGAAGTGGGCATGTGTTTGGCAGGTGAAAAGGGCGGATTCTGTTTCAGAGAATTAACGATGATCCTCATGGTCATCCCGTTCCTTTAATAATCCTTTACTTCATCAGCTGGAAATCCACCATGGTTCTATATACTCCTCTTTGCGTGGGAACAGGTAACTGGCTTGTTCCAAGAAGTATGCTGCAGAGCTTTTCAATTAACCACTACGTTGAAAATTATTTTCAGGTGTTCAGCGTTTCACCATAATTGTGATAACGTGTGTTTGTGCCTCCTGAAACCCAAAAAGGATGCAACGGACATAAGTATGCTGAGGAGTAGCTGACTTGGTGTTGCCTATTTTTGTTAGTGGAGACTGACAAGAAGTCATTCTTCTAAGTATCATCCCACCACCATTTTTCCATTGTTTTAAAATGCAGGGAAATTTTGCAAGTTAGCATTATAATTAGTAGCTGGATGGTAAGGTTTTTTTTTTTTGTGCGGTCGATGTGGATGGTGGGGATCAGGCCCTCTGTCAGTTCGCTGGTTAGTTTTTATTATCCCCAGAGAGGAGAAGTGGGCATGTGTTTGGCAGGTGAAAAGGGCGGATTCTGTTTCAGAGAATTAACGATGATCCTCATGGTCATCCCGTTCCTTTAATAATCCTTTACTTCATCAGCTGGAAATCCACCATGGTTCTCTATACTCCTCTTTGCCTGGGAACAGGTAACTGGCTTGTTCCAAGAAGTATGCCTCAGAGCTTTTCAATTAACCAGTAGGTTGAAAATTATTTGCAGGTGTTCAGCATTTCACCATAATTGTGATAACCTTTGTTTGTGCCTCCTGAAACCCAAGAAGGCTGCGACGGACATAACTATGCTGAGGCGTAGCTGACTTGGTTTTGCCTATTTTTTTACTGGAGTCTGACAAGAATCCATTCTTCTAAGTATCATCTCACCATCATTTTTCCGTTGTTTAAAAATGCAGGAAAGTTTTGCAAGTTAGCATTATAATTAGTAGCTGGAGGCTACGGTGTTTTTTTTTTTTTTTTCCTGTGGGGTTGGTGTGGATGTGTTGATCAGGCCCTCTGTCAGTTCGCTGGTTTGTTTTTATTATCCCGAGAGAGGAGAAGTGAGTATTAGTATGGCAGGTGAAAACAGCGGATCTGTTTCACAGAATTAAACAGGATCCGCATGGTAATCCCGTTCCTTTAAGAATCCTTTGCTTCATGAGCTGGGAATCCACCATGGTTCTATATACTTCTCTATGCGTGGGCACAGGAAACTCGCTTGTTCCAAGAAGTATGCCTCAGAGCTTTTCAATTAACCAGTATGTTGAAAATCCTTTGCAGGTTTTCAGCGATTCAGAATAATTGTGATAACGTGTGTATGTGCCTACTGAAACCAAATATGGCTGCGATGGACATAACTATGCTGAGGCGTAGCTGACTTGGTGTTGCCTATTTTTGTCAGTGGAGACTGACAAGAAGCCATTCTTCTAAGTATCATCCCACCATCATTTCTCCATTGTTTAAAAATGCAGGGAAATTTTGCAAATTGGCATTATAATTAGTAGCTGGAGGGTACTTTTTTGTTTTGTGGGGTCGGTCAGGATGGGTGTTCAGGCCCTCTGTCAGATCGCTGGTTTGTTTTTATTATCCCCAGAGAAGAGTAGTGGGCATGTGTTTGGCAGGTGAAAAGGGCGGATTCTGTTTCAGAGAATTAGCGATGATCCCCATGGTCATCCCGTTCCTTTAATAATCGTTTACTTCATCAGCTGGAAATCCACCATGGTTCTATATACTCCTCTTTGCGTGGGAACAGGTTACAGGCTTGTTCCAAGAAGTATGCTACAGAGCTTTTCAATTAACCAGTACGTTGAAAATTATTTGCAGGTGTTCAGCATTTCACCATAATTGTGATAACGTTTGTTTGTGCCTCATGAAACCCAAGAAGGCTGCGACGGACATAACTATGCTGACGCGTAGCTGACTTGGTTTTGCCTATTTTTGTTACTGGAGACTGACAAGAATCCATTCTTCTAAGTATCATCTCACCGTCATTTTTCCGTTGTTTAAAAATGCAGGAAAGTTTTGCAAGTTAGCATTATAATTAGTAGCTGGAGGCTACGGTGTTTTTTTTTTTTTTTCCTGTGAGGTTGGTGTGGATGTGTTGATCAGGCCCTCTGTCAGTTCGCTGGTTTGTTTTTATTATCCCCAGAGAGGAGAAGTGGGTATTAGTATGGCAGGTGAAAACTGCGGATCTGTTTCACAGAATTAAACAGGATCCGCATGGTAATCCCGTTCCTTTAAGAATCCTTTGCTTCATGAGCTGGGAATCCACCATGGTTCTATATACTTCTCTATGCGTGGGCACAGGAAACTCGCTTGTTCCAAGAAGTATGCCTCAGAGCTTTTCAATTAACCAGTATGTTGAAAATCCTTTGCAGGTTTTCAGCGATTCAGAATAATTGTGATAACGTGTGTATATGCCTACTGAAACCAAATATGGCTGCGACGGACATAACTATGCTGAGGCGTAGCTGACTTGGTGTTGCCTATTTTTGTCAGTGGAGACTGACAAGAAGCCATTCTTCTAAGTATCATCCCACCATCATTTCTCCATTGTTTAAAAATGCAGGGAAATTTTGCAAATTGGCAGTATAATTAGTAGCTGGAGGGTACTTTTTTGTTTTGTGGGGTCGGTCAGGATGGGTGTTCAGGCCCTCTGTCAGATCGCTGGTTTGTTTTTATTATCCCCAGAGAAGAGTAGTGGGCATGTGTTTGGCAGGTGAAAAGTGCGGATTCTGTTTCAGAGAATTAAACAGGATCCGCATGGTCATCTCATTCCTTTAAGAATCCTTTGCTTCATCAGCTGGGATTCCACCATGTTTCTATATACTCCTCTATGCGTGGGCACAGGTACCTGGCTTGTTCCAAGAATTATGCTGGAGAGTTTTCAAATTAACCAGTACGTTGAAAATTACTTGCAGGTGTTCAGCGTTTCACCATAATTTTGATAACGTTTGTATGTCCCTCCTGAAACCCAAGAAGGCTGCGACGGACATAACTATGCTGAGGAGTAGCTGACTTGGTGTTGCCTATTTTTGTTAGTGGAGACAGACAAGAAGCCATTCTTCTAAGTATGATTCCACCACCATTTTTCCATTGTTTTAAAATGCAGGGAAATTTTGCAAGTTAGCATTATAATTAGTAGCTGGAGGGTACGGTTTTTTTTTTGTGTGTCGTCCATGTGGATGTGGGGGGGGTCAGGCCCTCTGTCAGTTCCCCGGTTGGTTTTTATTATCCCCAGAGAGGAGAAGTGGGCATGTGTTTGGCAGGTGAAAAGGGCGGATTCTGTTTCAGAGAATTAACGATGATCCCCATGGTCATCCCGTTCCTTTAATAATCCTTTACTTCATCAGCTGGAAATCCACCATGGTTCTCTATACTCCTCTTTGCGTGGGAACAGGTAACTGGCTTGTTCCAAGAAGTATGCCGCAGAGCTTCTCAATTAACCACTACGTTGAAAATTATTTGCAGATGTTCAGCGTTTCACCATAATTGTGGGAACCTTTGTTTGTGCCTCCTGAAACCCAAGAAGGCTGCGACGGCCATAACTATTCTGAGGCGTAGCTGTCTTGGTGTTGCCTATTTTTGTTAGTGGAGACTGACAAGAAGCCATTCTTCTAAGTATCATCCCACCACCATTTTTCCATTGTTTTAAAATGCAGGGAAATTTTGCAAGCTGGCATTATAATTAGTAGCTGGAGGGTACGGTTTTTTTTTTTTTTGTGTGTGTGGTCGATGTGGATGGGGGTGGGGTCAGGCCCTCTGTCAGTTCGCTGGTTAGTTTTTATTATCCCCAGAGAGGAGAAGTGGGCATGTGTTTGGGAGGTGAAAAGGGCGGATTCTGTTTCAGAGAATTAACTATGATCCCCATGGTCATCCCTTTCCTTTAATAATTCTTTACTTCATCAGCTGGAAATCCACCATGGTTCTCTATACTCCTCTTTGCGTGGGAACAGGTAACTGGCTTGTTCCAAGAAGTATGCCGCAGAGCTTTTCAATTAACCACTACGTTGAAAATTATTTGCAGGTGTTCAGCGTTTCACCATAATTGTGAGAACCTTTGTTTGTGCCTCCTGAAACCCAAGAAGGCTGCGACGGACATAACTATGCTGAGGAGTAGCTGACTTGGTGTTGCCTATTTTTGTTAGTGGAGACTGAAAAGAAGCCATTCTTCTAAGTATCATCCCAAAACCATTTTTCCATTGTTTTAAAATGCAGGGAAATTTTGCAAGTTAGCATTATAATTAGTAGCTGGAGGCTACGGTGTTTTTTTTTTTTTTTTTTTCCTGTGGGGTCGGTGTGGATGTGTTGGTCAGGCCCTCTGTCAGTTCCCGGGTTGGTTTTTATTATCCCCAGAGAGGAGAAGTGGGTATTAGTATGGCAGGTGAAAACTGCGGATCTGTTTCAGAGAATTAAACAGGATCCGCATGGTAATCCCGTTCCTTTAAGAATCCTTTGCTTCATGAGCTGGGAATCCACCATGGTTCTATATACTTGTCTACGCGTGGGCACAGGAAACTGGCTAGTTCCAAGAAGTATGCCTCAGAGCTTTTCAATTAACCAGTATGTTCACAATCCTTTGCAGGTTTTCAGCGTTTCACCATAATTGTGATAACGTGTGTATGTGCCTACTGAAACCAAATATGGCTGCTACGGACATAACTATGCTGAGGCGTAGCTGACTTGGTGTTGCCTATTTTTGTCAGTGGAGACTGACAAGAAGCCATTCTTCTAAGTATCATCCCACCATCATTTCTCCATTGTTTAAAAATGCAGGGAAATTTTGCAAATTGGCATTATAATTAGTAGCTGGAGGGTACTTTCTTGTTTTGTGGGGTCGGTCAGGATGGTTGTTCAGGCCCTCTGTCAGATCGCTGGTTTGTTTTTATTATCCCCAGAGAAGAGTAGTGGGCATGTGTTTGGCAGGTGAAAAGTGCGGATTCTGTTTCAGAGAATTAAACAGGATCCGCATGGTCATCTCATTCCTTTAAGAATCCTTTGCTTCATCAGCTGGGATTCCACCATGTTTCTATATACTCCTCTATACGTGGGCACAGGTACCTGGCTTGTTCCAAGAATTATGCTGGAGAGTTTTCAAATTAACCAGTACGTTGAAAATTATTTGCAGGTGTTCAGCGTTTCACCATAATTTTGATAACGTTTGTATGTCCCTCCTGAAACGCAAGAAAGCTGCGACGGACATAACTATGCTGAGGAGTAGCTGACTAGGTGTTGCCTATTTTTGTTAGTGGAGACTGACAAGAAGCCATTCTAAGTATCATCCCACCACCATTTTTCCATTGTTTTTAAATGCAGGGAAATTTTGCAAGTTAGAATTATAATTAGTAGCTGGAGGGTACGGTTTTTTTTTTGTGTGTGTGGTCGATGTGGATGGGGTGGGTCAGGCCCTCTGTCAGTTCGCTGGTTAGTTTTTATTATCCCCAGAGAGGAGAAGTGGGCATGTGTTTGGCAGGTGAAAAGGGCGGATTCTGTTTCAGAGAATTAACGATGATCCCCATGGTCATCCCTTTCCTTTAATAATCCTTTACTTCATCAGCTGGAAATCCACCATGGTTCTCAATACTCCTCTTTGTGTGGGAACAGGTAACTGGCTTGTTCCAAGAAGTATGCCGCAGAGCTTTTCAATTAACCACTACGTTGAAAATTATTTGCAGGTGTTCAGCGTTTCACCATAATTGTGAGAACCTTTGTTTGTGCCTCCTGAAACCCAAGAAGGCTGCGACGGACATAACTATGCTGAGGAGTAGCTGACTTGGTTTTGCCTATTTTTGTTAGTGGAGACTGACAAGAAGCCATTCTTCTAAGTCTCATCCCACCACCATTTTTCCATTGTTTTAAAATGCAGGGAAATTTTGCAAGTTAGCATTATAATTAGTAGCTGGAGGGTACGGTTTTTTTTTTGTGTGTGGTCGATGTGGATGGTGGGGGTCAGGCCCTCTGTCAGTTCGCTGGTTAGTTTTTATTATCCCCAGAGAGGATAAGTGGGCATGTGTTTGGCAAGTGAAAAGGGCGGATTCTGTTTCAGAGAATTAACGATGATCCCCATGGTCATCCCGTTCCTTTAATAATCCTTTACTTCATCAGCTGGAAATCCACCATGGTTCTATATACTCCTCTTTGCGTGGGAACAGGTAACTGGCTTGTTCCAAGAAGTATGCCGCAGAGCTTTTCAATTAACCACTACGTTGAAAATTATTTGCAGGTGTTGAGCGTTTCACCATAATTGTGAAAAACTTTGTTTGTGTCTCCTGAAACCCAAGAAGGCTGCGACGGACATAACTATGCTGAGGCGTAGCTGACTTGGTTTTGCCTATTTTTGTTAGTGGAGACTGACAAGAATCCATTCTTGTAAGTATCATCTCACCATCATTTTTCCATTGTTTAAAAATGCAGGAAAATTTTGCAAGTTAGCATTATAATTAGTAGCTGGAGGCTACGGTGTTTTTTTTTTTTTTTTTCCTATGGGGTCGGTGTGGATGTGTTGGTCAGGCCCTCTGTCAGTTCCCCGGTTGGTTTTTATTATCCCCAGAGAGGAGAAGTGGGTATTAGTATGGCAGGTGAAAACTGCGGATCTGTTTCAGAGTATTAAACAGGATCCGCATGGTAATCCCGTTCCTTTAAGAATCCTTTGCTTCATGAGCTGGGAATCCACCATGGTTCTATATACTTGTCTATGCGTGGGCACAGGAAACTGGCTAGTTCCAAGAAGTATGCCTCAGAGCTTTTCAATTAAACAGTATGTTGACAATCCTTTGCAGGTTTTCAGCGTTTCACCATAATTGTGATAACGTGTGTATGTCCCTCCTGAAACCCAAGAAGGCTGCGACGGACATAACTATGCTGAGGAGTAGCTGACTTGGTGTTGCCTATTTTTGTTAGTGGAGACAGACAAGAAGCCATTCTTCTAAGTATGATTCCACCACCATTTTTCCATTGTTTTAAAATGCAGGGAAATTTTGCAAGTTAGCATTATAATTAGTAGCTGGAGGGTACGGTTTTTTTTTTTGTGTGTGGTCGATGTGGATGTGGGGGGGGTCAGGCCCTCTGTCAGTTCCCCGGTTGGTTTTTATTATCCCCAGAGAGGAGAAGTGGGCATGTGTTTGGCAGGTGAAAAGGGCGGATTCTGTTTCAGAGAATTAACGATGATCCCCATGGTCATCCCGTTCCTTTAATAATCCTTCACTTCATCAGCTGGAAATCCACCATGGTTCTCTATACTCCTCTTTGCGTGGGAACAGGTAACTGGCTTGTTCCAAGAAGTATGCCGCAGAGCTTTTCAATTAACCACTACGTTGAAAATTATTTGCAGATGTTCAGCGTTTCACCATAATTGTGAGAACCTTTGTTTGTGCCTCCTGAAACCCAAGAAGGCTGCGACGGCCATAACTATGCTGAGGCGTAGCTGTCTTGGTGTTGCCTATTTTTGTTAGTGGAGACTGACAAGAAGCCATTCTTCTAAGTATCATCCCACCACCATTTTTCCATTTTTTTAAAATGCAGGGAAATTTTGCAAGTTAGCATTATAATTAGTAGCTGGAGGGTACGGTTTTTTTTTTTTTTGTGTGTGGTCGATGTGGATGGGGGGGGTCAGGCCCTCTGTCAGTTCGCTGGTTAGTTTTTATTATCCCCAGAGAGGAGAAGTGGGCATGTGTTTGGGAGGTGTAAAGGGCGGATTCTGTTTCAGAGAATTAACTATGATCCCCATGGTCATCCCTTTCCTTTAATAATCCTTTACTTCATCAGCTGGAAATCCACCATGGTTCTATATACTCCTCTTTGCGTGGGAACAGGTAACTGGCTTGTTCCAAGAGGTATGCCGCAGAGCTTTTCAATTAACCACTACGTTGAAAATTATTTGCAGGTGTTGAGCGTTTCACCATAATTGTGAGAAGCTTTGTTTGTGTCTCCTGAAACCCAAGAAGGCTGCGACGGACATAACTATGCTGAGGCGTAGCTGACTTGGTTTTGCCTATTTTTGTTAGTGGAGACTGACAAGAATCCATTCTTGTAAGTATCATCTCACCATCATTTTTCCATTGTTTAAAAATGCAGGAAAATTTTGCAAGTTAGCATTATAATTAGTAGCTGGAGGCTACGGTGTTTTTTTTTTTTTTCCTGTGGGGTCGGTGTGGATGTGTTGGTCAGGCCCTCTGTCAGTTCCCCGGTTGGTTTTTATTATCCCCAGAGAGGAGAAGTGGGTATTAGTATGGCAGGTGAAAACTGCGGATCTGTTTCAGAGAATTAAACAGGATCCGCATGGTAATCCCGTTCCTTTAAGAATCCTTTGCTTCATGAGCTGAGAATCCACCATGGTTCTATATACTTGTCTATGCGTGGGCACAGGAAACTGGCTAGTTCCAAGAAGTATGCCTCGGAGCTTTTCAATGAACCAGTATGTTGAAAATCCTTTGCAGGTTTTCAGCGTTTCACCATAATTGTGATAACGTGTGTATGTGCCTACTGAAACCAAATATGGCTGCTACGGACATAACTATGCTGAGGCGTAGCTGACTTGGTGTTGCCTATTTTTGTCAGTGGAGACTGACAAGTAGCCATTCTTCTAAGTATCATCCCACCATCATTTCTCCATTGTTTAAAAATGCAGGGAAATTTTGCAAATTGGCATTATAATTAGTAGCTGGAGGGTACTTTTTTGTTTTGTGGGGTCGGTCAGGCTGGGTGTTCAGGCCGTCTGTCAGATCGCTGGTTTGTTTTTATTATCCCCAGAGAAGAGTAGAGGGCATGTGTTTGGCAGGTGAAAAGTGTGGATTCTGTTTCAGAGAATTAAACATTATCCGCATGGTCATCTCATTCTTTTAAGAATGCTTTGCTTCATCAGCTGGGATTCCAGCATGTTTCTATATACTCCTCTATGCGTGGGCACAGGTACCTGGCTTGTTCCAAGAAGTATGCTGGAGAGTTTTCAAATTAACCAGTACGTTGAAAATTATTTGCAGGTTTTCAGCGTTTCACCATAATTTTGATAACGTTTGTATGTCCCTCCTGAAACGCAAGAAGGCTGCGACGGACATAATTATGCTGAGGAGTAGCTGACTTGGTGTTGCCTATTTTTGTTAGTGGAGACTGACAAGAAGCCATTCTTCTAAGTATCATCCCACCACCATTTTTCCATTGTTTTAAAATGCAGGGAAATTTTGCAAGTTAGCATTATAATTAGTAGCTGGAGGCTACGGTGTTTTTTTTTTTTTTTTTTTTTTTTCCTGTGGGGTCGGTGTGGATGTGTTGGTCAGGCCCTCTGTCAGTTCCCCGATTGGTTTTTATTATCCCCAGAGAGGAGAAGTGGGTATTAGTATGGCAGGTGAAAACTGCGGATCTGTTTCAGAGAATTAAACAGGATCCGCTGGTAATCCCGTTCCTTTAAGAATCCTTTGCTTCATGAACTGGGAATCCACCATGGTTCTATATACTTCTCTATGCGTGGGCACAGGAAACTGGCTAGTTCCAAGAAGTATGCCTCAGAGCTTTTCAATGAACCATTATGTTGACAATCCTTTGCAGGTTTTCAGCGTTTCACCATAATTGTGATAACGTGTGTATGTGCCTACTGAAACCAAATATGGCTGCTACGGACATAACTATGCTGAGGCGTAGCTGACTTGGTGTTGCCTATTTTTGTCAGTGGAGACTGACAAGAAGCCATTGTTCTAAGTATCATCCCACCATCATTTCTCCATTGTTTAAAAACGCAGGGAAATTTCGCAAATTTGCATTATAATTAGTAGCTGGAGGGTACTTTTTTGTTTTGTGGGGTCGGTCAGGATGGGTGTTCAGGCCCTCTGTCAGATCGCTGGTTTGTTTTTATTATCCCCAGAGAAGAGTAGTGGGCATGTGTTTGGCAGGTGAAAAGTGCGGATTCTGTTTGAGAGAATTAAACAGGATCCGCATGGTCATCTGATTCCTTTAAGAATCCTTTGCTTCATCAGCTGGGATTCCACCATGTTTCCATATACTCCTCTATGCGTGGGCACAGGTACCTGGCTTGTTCCAAGAATTATGCTGGAGAGTTTTCAAATTAACCAGTACGTTGAAAATTATTTGCAGGTTTTCAGCGTTTCACCATAATTTTGATAACGTTTGTATGTCCCTCCTGAAACCCAAGAAGGCTGCGACGGACATAACTATGCTGAGGAGTAGCTGACTTGGTGTTGCCTATTTTTGTTAGTGGAGACTGACAAGAAGCCATTCTTCTAAGTATGATCTCACCACCATTTTTCCGTTATTTTAAAATGCAGGGAAATTTTGCAAGTTAGCATTATAATTAGTAGCTGGAAGGTACGGGTTTTTTTTTGTGTGTGGTCGATGTGGATGGTGGGGGTCAGGCCCTCTGTCAGTTCGCTGGTTAGTTTTTATTATCCCCAGAGAGGAGAAGTGGGCATGTGTTTGGCAGGTGAAAAGGGCGGATTCTGTTTCAGAGAATTAACGATGATCCCCATGGTCATCCCGTTCCTTTAATAATCCTTTACTTCATCAGCTGGAAATCCACCATGCTTCTATATACTCCTGTTTACCTGGGAACAGGAAACTGGCTTGTTCCAAGAAGTATGCCGCAGAGCTTTTCAATTAACCAGTACGTTGAAAATTATTTGCAGGTGTTCAGTATTTCACCATAATTGTGATAACGTGTGTTTGTGCCTCCTGAAACCCAAGAAGGCTGAAACGGACATAACTATGCTGAGGAGTAGCTGACTTGGTGTTGCCTATTTTTATTAGTGGAGACTGACAAGAAGCCATTCTTCTAAGTATCATCCCACCACCATTTTTCCATTGTTTTAAAATGCAGGGAAATTTTGCAAGTTAGCATTATAATTAGTAGCTGGAGGGTACGGTTTTTTTTGTGTGTGTGGTCGATGTGGATGGGGGCGGTCAGGCCCTCTGTCAGTTCGCTGGTTAGTTTTTATTATCCCCAGAGAGGAGAAGTGGGCATGTGTTTGGCAGGTGAAAAGGGCGGATTCAGTTTCAGAGAATTAACGATGATCCCCATGGTCATCCCGTTCCTTTATTAATCCTTCACTTCATCAGCTGGAAATCCACCATGGTTCTATATACTCCTCTTTGCGTGGGAACAGGTAACTGCCTTGTTCCAAGAAGTATGCCGCAGAGCGTTTCAATTAACCACTACGTTGAAAATTATTTGCAGGTGTTCAGCGTTTCACCATAATTGTGAGAACCTTTGTTTGTGCCTCCTGAAACCCAAGAAAGCTGCGACGGACATAACTATGCTGAGGAGTAGCTGACTTGGTGTTGCCTATTTTTGTTAGTGGAGACTGACAAGAAGCCATTCTTCTAAGTATCATCCCACCACCATTTTTCCATTTTTTTAAAATGCAGGGAAATTTTGCAAGTTAGCATTATAATTAGTAGCTGGAGGGTACGGTTTTTTTTTTTGTGTGGTCGATGTGGATGGTGGGGGTCAGGCCCTCTGTCAGTTCGCTGGTTAGTTTTTATTATCCCCAGAGAGGAGAAGTGGGCATGTGTTTGGCAGGTGAAAAGGGCGGATTCTGTTTCAGAGAATTAACGATGATCCCCATGGTCATCCCGTTCCTTTAATAATCCTTTACTTCATCAGCTGGAAATCCACCATGGTTCTGTATACTCCTCTTTGCGTGGGAACAGGTAACTGCCTTGTTCCAAGAAGTATGCCACAGAGCTTTTCAATTAACCAGTACGTTGAAAATTATTTGCAGGTGTTCAGCGTTTCACCATAATTGTGATAACGTTTGTTTGTGCCTCCTGAAACCCAAGAAGGCTGCAACGGACATAACAATGCTGAGGCGTAGCTGACTTGCTTTTGGCTATTTTTGTTAGTGGAGACTGACAAGAATCCATTCTTGTAAGTATCATCTAACCATCATTTTTCCATTGTTTAAAAATGCAGGAAAATTTTGCAAGTTAGCATTATAATTATTAGCAGGAGGCTACGGTGTTTTTTTTTTTTTTTTCCTGCGGGGTCGGTGTCGATGTGTTGGTCAGGCCCTCTGTCAGTTCCCCGGTTGGTTTTTGTTATCCCCAGAGAGGAGAAGTTGGTATTAGTATGGCAGGTGAAAACTGCGGATCTGTTTCAGAGAATTAAACAGGATCCGCATGGTAATCCCGTTCCTTTAAGAATCCTTTGCTTCATGAGCTGGGAATCCACCATGGTTCTATATACTTGTCTATGCGTGGGCACAGGAAACTGGCTAGTTTCAAGAAGTATGACTCAGAGCTTTTCAATTAACCAGTATGTTGACAATCCTTTGCAGGTTTTCAGCGTTTCACCATAATTGTGATAACGTGTGTATGTGCCTACTGAAACCAAATATGGCTGCTACGGACATAAATATGCTGAGGCGTAGCTGACTTGGTGTTGCCTATTTTTGTCAGTGGAGACTGACAAGAAGCCATTCTTCTAAGTATCATCCCACCATCATTTCTCCATTGTTTAAAAATGCAGGGAAATTTTGCAAATTGGCATTATAATTAGGAGCTGGAGGGTACTTTTTTGTTTTGTGGGGTCGGTCAGGATGGGTGTTCAGGCCCTCTGTCAGATCGCTGGTTTGTTTTTATTATCCCCAGAGAAGAGTAGTGGGCATGTGTTTGGCAGGTGAAAAGTGCGGATTCTCTTTCAGAGAATTAAACAGGATCCGCTTGGTCATCTCATTCCTTTAAGAATCCATTGCTTCATCAGCTGGGATTCCACCATGTTTCTATATACTCCTCTATGCGTGGGCACAGGTACCTGGCTTGTTCCAAGAATTATGCTGGAGAGTTTTCAAATTAACCATTACGTTGAACATTATTTGCAGGTTTTCAGCGTTTCACCATAATTTTCATAACGTTTGTATGTCCCTCCTGAAACCCAAGAAGGCTGCGACGGACATAACTATGCTGAGGAGTAGCTGACTTGGTGTTGCCTATTTTTGTTAGTGGAGACTGACAAGAAGCCATTCTTCTAAGTATGATCCCACCACCATTTTTCCATTGTTTTAAAATGCAGGGAAATTTTGCAAGTTAGCATTATAATTAGTAGCTGGAGGGTACGGTTTTTTGTGTGTGTGTGTGGTCGATGTGGATGGGGGGGTCAGGCCCTCTGTCAGTTCGCTGGTTAGTTTTTATTATCCCCAGAGAGGAGAAGTGGGCATGTGTTTGGCAGGTGAAAAGGGCGGATTCTATTTCAGAGAATTAACGATGATCCCCATGGTCATCCCGTTCCTTTAATAATCCTTTACTTCATCAGCTGGAAATCCACCATGGTTCTCTATACTCCTCTTTGCATGGGAACAGGTAACTGGCTTGTTCCAAGAAGTATGCTGCAGAGCTTTTCAATTAACCAGTACGTTGAAAATTATTTGAAGGTGTTCAGTGTTTCACCATAATTGTGATAACGTGTGTTTGTGCCTCCTGAAACCCAAGAAGGCTGCGACGGACATAACTATGCTGAGGAGTAGCTGACTTGGTGTTGCCTATTTTTGTTAGTGGAGACAGACAAGAAGCCATTCTTCTAAGTATGATCCCACCACCATTTTTCCATTGTTTTAAAATGCAGGGAAATTTTGCAAGTTAGCATTATAATTAGTAGCTAGAGGGTACGGTTTTTTTTTTTTTGTGTGTGTGTGGTCGATGTGGATGGGGGGGTCAGGCCCTCTGTCAGTTCGCTGGTTAGTTTTTATTATCCCCAGAGAGGAGAAGTGGGCATGTGTTTCGCAGGTGAAAAGGGCGGATTCTGTTTCAGAGAATTAACGATGATCCCCATGGTCATCACGTTCCTTTAATAATCCTTTACTTCATCAGCTGGAAATCCGCCATGGTTCTATATACTCCTCTTTGTGTGGGTACAGGTAACTGCCTTGTTCCAAGAAGTATGCCGCAGAGCTTTTCAATTAACCACTACGTTGAAAATTATTTGCAGGTGTTCAGCGTTTCACCATAATTGTGATAACGTGTGTTTGTGCCTTCTGAAACCCAGGATGGCTGCGATGGACATAGCTATGCTGAGGAGTAGCTGACTTGGTGTTGCCTATTTTTGTTAGTGGAGACTGACAAGAAGCCATTCTTCTAAGTATCATCCCACCACCATTTTTCCATTGTTTTAAAATGCAGGGAAATTTTGCAAGTTAGCATTATAATTAGTAGCTGGAGGGTACGGTTTTTTTTTTTTTTGTGTGTGTGGTCGATGTGGATGGGGGGGTCAGGCCCTCTGTCATTTCGGTGGTTAGTTTTTATTATCCTCAGAGAGGAGAAGTGGGCATGTGTTTGGCAGGTGAAAAGGGCGGATTCTGTTTCAGAGAATTAACGATGATCCCCATGGTCATCCCGTTCCTTTAATAATCCTTTACTTCATCAGCTGGAAATCCACCATGGTTCTCTATACTCCTCTTTGCGTGGGAACAGGTAACTGCCTTGTTCCAAGAAGTATGCCGCAGAGCTTTTCAATTAACCACTACGTTGAAAATTATTTGCAGGTGTTCAGCGTTTTACCGTAATGGTGAGAACCTTTTTTGTGCCTCCTGAAACCCTAGAAGGCTGCGACGGACATAACTATGCTGAAGAGTAGCTGACTTGGTGTTGCCTATTTTTGTTAGTGGAGACTGACAAGAAGCCATTCTTCTAAGTATCATCCCACCACCATTTTTCCATTGTTTTAAAATGCAGGGAAATTTTGCAAGTTAGCATTATGATTAGTAGCTGGAGGGTACGGTTTTTTTTTGTGTGTGGTCGATGTGGATGGTGGGGGTCAGGCCCTCTGTCAGTTCGCTGGTTAGTTTTTATTATCCCCAGAGAGGAGAAGTGGGCATGTGTTTGGCAGGTCAAAAGGGCGGATTCTGTTTCAGAGAATTAACGATGATCCCCATGGTCTTCCCGTTCCTTTAATAATCCTTTACTTCATCAGCTGGAAATCCACAATGGTTCTATATACTCCTCTTTGCGTGGGATCAGGTAACTGCCTTGTTCCAAGAAGTATGCCGCAGAGCTTTTCAATTAACCACTACATTGAAAATTATTTGCAGGTGTTCAGCGTTTCACCATAATTGTGAGAACCTTTGTTTGTGCCTCCTGAAACCCAAGAAGGCTGCGACGGACATAACTATGCTGAGGAGTAGCTGACTTGGTGTTGCCTATTTTTGTTAGTGGAGACTGACAAGAAGCCATTCTTCTAAGTATCATCCCACCACCATTTTTCCATTGTTTTAAAATGCAGGGAAATTTTGCAAGTTAGCATTATAATTAGTAGCTGGAGGCTACGGTGTTTTGTTTTTTTTTTTTCCTGTGGGGTCGGTGTGGATATGTTGGTCAGTCCCTTTGTCAGTTCCCTGGTTTGTTTTTATTATCCCCAGAGAGGAGAAGTGGGTATTAGTATGGCAGGTGTAAACTGCGGATCTGTTTCAGAGAATTAAACAGGATCCGCATGGTAATCCCGTTCTTTTAAGAATCACTTGCTTCATGAGCTGGGAATCCACCATGGTTCTATATACTTGTCCACGCGTGGGCACAGGATACTGGCTAGTTCCAAGAAGTATGCCTCAGAGCTTTTCAATGAACCAGTATGTTGACAATCCTTTGCAGGTTTTCAGCGTTTCACCATAATTGTGATAACGTGTGTATGTGCCTACTGAAACCAAATATGGCTGCTACGGACATAACTATGCTGAGGCGTAGCTGACTTGGTGTTGCCTATTTTTGTCAGTGGAGACTGACAAGAAGCCATTCTTCTAAATATCATCCCACCATGATTTCTCCATTGTTTAAAAATGCAGGGAAATTTTGCAAGTTAGCATTATAATTAGTAGCTGGAGGGTATGGTTTTTTTTTTGTGTGTGGTCGATCTGGAGGGGGGGGGGGTCAGACCCTCTGTCAGTTCGCTGGTTAGTTTTTATTATCCCCAGAGAGGAGTAGTGGGCATGTGTTTGGCAGGTGAAAAAGGCGGATTCTGTTTCAGAGAATTAACGATGATCCCCATGGTCATCCCGTTCCTTTAATAATCCTTTACTTCATCAGCTGGAAATCCACCATGGTTCTCTATACTCCTCTTTGCGTGGGAACAGGTAACTGGTTTGTTCCAAGAAGTATGCCGCAGAGTTTTTCAATTAACCACTACGTTGAAAATTATTTGCAGGTGTTCAGCGTTTCACCATAATTGTGATAACGTTTGTTTGTGCCTCCTGAAACCCAAGAAGGCTGCGACGGACATAACTATGCTGAGGAGTAGCTGACTTGGTGTTGCCTATTTTTGTTAGTGGAGACTGACAAGAAGCCATTCTTCTAAGTATCATCCCACCACCATTTTTCCATTGTTTTAAAATGCAGGGAAATTTTGCAAGTTAGCATTATAATTAGTAGCTGGAGGGTACGGTTTTTTTTTTTTTGTGTGGTCGATGTGGATGGGGGGGTCAGGCCCTCTCTCAGTTCGCTGGTTAGTTTTTATTATCCCCAGAGAGGAGAAGTGGGCATGTGTTTGGCAGGTGAAAAGGGCGGATTGTGTTTCAGAGAATTAACGATGATCCCCATGGTCATCCCGTTCCTTTAATAATCCTTTACTTCATCAGCTGGAAATCCACCATGGTTCTATATACTCCTCTTTGCGTGGGAACAGGTAACTGGCTTGTTCCAACAAGTATGCCGCAGAGCTTTTCAATTAACCAGTACGTTGAAAATTATTTGCAAGTGTTCAGCGTTTCACCATAATTGTGAGAACCTTTGTTTGTGCCTCCTGAAACCCAAGAAGGCTGCGATGGACATAGCTATGCTGAGGATAGCTGACTTGGTGTTGCCTATTTTTGTTAGTGGATACTGACAAGAAGCCATTCTTCTAAGTATCATCCCACCACCATTTTTCCATTGTTTTAAAATGCAGGGAAATTTTGCAAGTTAGAATTATAATTAGTAGCAGGAGGCTACGGTGTTTTTTTTTTTTTTTTTTTTTTTTCCTGTGGGGTCGGTGTGGATGTGTTGGTCAGGCCCTCTGTCAGATCGCTGGTTTTTTTTTATTATCCTCAGAGAAGAGTAGTGGGCATGTGTTTGGCAGGTGAAAAGTGCAGATTCTGTTTCAGAGAATGAAACAGGATCCGCATGGTCATCTGATTCCTTTAAGAATCCTTTGCTTCATCAGCTGGGATTCCACCATGTTTCTATATACTCCTCTATGCGTGGGTACAGGTACCTGGCTTGTTCCAAGAATTATGCTGGAGTGTTTTCAAATTAACCAGTACGTTGAAAATTATTTGCAGGTTTTCAGCGTTTCACCATAATTTTGAAAACGATTGTATGTCCCTCCTGAAACCCAAGAAGGCTGCGACGGACATAACTATGCTGAGGAGTAGCTGACTTGGTGTTGCCTATTTTTGTTAGTGGAGACTGACAAGAAGCCATTCTTCTAAGTATCATCCCACCACCATTTTTCCATTGTTTTAAAATGCAGGGAAATTTTGCAAGTTAGCATTATAATTAGTAGCTGGAGGCTACGGTGTTTTGTTTTGTTTTTTTCCTGTGGGGTCGGTGTGGATGTGTTGGTCAGTCCCTTTGTCAGTTCGCTGGTTTGTTTTTATTATCCCCAGAGAGGAGAAGTGGGTATTAGTATGGCAGGTGTAAACTGCGGATCTGTTTCAGAGAATTAAACAGGATCCGCATGGTAATCCCGTTCTTTTAAGAATCACTTGCTTCATGAGCTGGGAATCCACCATGGTTCTATATACTTGTCCACGCGTGGGCACAGGATACTGGCTAGTTCCAAGAAGTATGCCTCAGAGCTTTTCAATGAACCAGTATGTTGACAATCCTTTGCAGGTTTTCAGCGTTTCACCATAATTGTGATAACGTGTGTATGTGCCTACTGAAACCAAATATGGCTGCTACGGACATAACTATGCTGAGGCGTAGCTGACTTGGTGTTGCCTATTTTTGTCAGTGGAGACTGACAAGAAGCCATTCTTCTAAATATCATCCCACCATGATTTCTCCATTGTTAAAAATGCAGGGAAATTTTGCAAGTTAGCATTATAATTAGTAGCTGGAGGGTATGGTTTTTTTTTTGTGTGTGGTCGATCTGGAGGGGGGGGGGTCAGACCCTCTGTCAGTTCGCTGGTTAGTTTTTATTATCCCCAGAGAGGAGAAGTGGGCATGTGTTTGGCAGGTGAAAAAGGCGGATTCTGTTTCAGAGAATTAACGATGATCCCCATGGTCATCCCGTTCCTTTAATAATCCTTTACTTCATCAGCTGGAAATCCACCATGGTTCTCTATACTCCTCTTTGCGTGGGAACAGGTAACTGGTTTGTTCCAAGAAGTATGCCGCAGAGTTTTTCAATTAACCACTACGTTGAAAATTATTTGCAGGTGTTCAGCGTTTCACCATAATTGTGATAACGTTTGTTTGTGCCTCCTGAAACCCAAGAAGGCTGCGACGGACATAACTATGCTGAGGAGTAGCTGACTTGGTGTTGCCTATTTTTGTTAGTGGAGACTGACAAGAAGCCATTCTTCTAAGTATCATCCCACCACCATTTTTCCATTGTTTTAAAATGCAGGGAAATTTTGCAAGTTAGCATTATAATTAGTAGCTGGAGGGTACGGTTTTTTTTTTTTTGTGTGGTCGATGTGGATGGGGGGGTCAGGCCCTCTCTCAGTTCGCTGGTTAGTTTTTATTATCCCCAGAGAGGAGAAGTGGGCATGTGTTTGGCAGGTGAAAAGGGCGGATTGTGTTTCAGAGAATTAACGATGATCCCCATGGTCATCCCGTTCCTTTAATAATCCTTTACTTCATCAGCTGGAAATCCACCATGGTTCTATATACTCCTCTTTGCGTGGGAACAGGTAACTGGCTTGTTCCAACAAGTATGCCGCAGAGCTTTTCAATGAACCAGTACGTTGAAAATTATTTGCAGGTGTTCAGCGTTTCACCATAATTGTGAGAACCTTTGTTTGTGCCTCCTGAAACCCAAGAAGGCTGCGATGGACATAGCTATGCTGAGGATAGCTGACTTGGTGTTGCCTATTTTTGTTAGTGGATACTGACAAGAAGCCATTCTTCTAAGTATCATCCCACCACCATTTTTCCATTGTTTTAAAATGCAGGGAAATTTTGCAAGTTAGAATTATAATTAGTAGCAGGAGGCTACGGTGTTTTTTTTTTTTTTTTTTTTTCCTGTGGGGTCGGTGTGGATGTGTTGGTCAGGCCCTCTGTCAGATCGCTGGTTTTTTTTTATTATCCTCAGAGAAGAGTAGTGGGCATGTGTTTGGCAGGTGAAAAGTGCAGATTCTGTTTCAGAGAATGAAACAGGATCCGCATGGTCATCTGATTCCTTTAAGAATCCTTTGCTTCATCAGCTGGGATTCCACCATGTTTCTATATACTCCTCTATGCGTGGGTACAGGTACCTGGCTTGTTCCAAGAATTATGCTGGAGTGTTTTCAAATTAACCAGTACGTTGAAAATTATTTGCAGGTTTTCAGCGTTTCACCATAATTTTGAAAACGATTGTATGTCCCTCCTCAAACCCAAGAAGGCTGCGACGGACATAACTATGCTGAGGAGTAGCTGACTTGGTGTTGCCTATTTTTGTTAGTGGAGACAGACAAGAAGCCATTCTTCTAAGTATGATCCCACCACCATTTTTCCATTGTTTTAAAATGCAGGGAAATTTTGCAAGTTAGCATTATAATTAGTAGCTGGAGGGTAGGCTTTTTTTTTTGTGTGTGTGGTCGATGTGGATGGCGGGGGTCAGGCCCTCTGTCAGTTCGCTGGTTAGTTTTTATTATCCCCAGAGAGGAGAAGTGGGCATGTGTTTGGCAGGTGAAAAGGCGGATTCAGTTTCAGAGAATTAACGATGATCCCCATGGTCATCCCGTTCCTTTAATAATCCTTTACTTCATCAGCTGGAAATCCACCATGGTTCTCTATACTCCTCTTTGCGTGGCAACAGGTAACTGCCTTGTTCCAAGAAGTATGCCGCAGAGCTTTTCAATTAACCACTACGTTGAAAATTATTTGCAGGTGTTCAGCGTTTCACCATAATTGTGATACCGTGTGTTTGTGCCTCCTGAACCGAAGAAGGCTGCGACGGACATAACTATGCTGAGGAGTAGCTGACTTGGTGTTGCCTATTTTTATTAGTGGAGACTGACAAGAAGCCATTCTTCTAAGTATGATCCCACCACCATTTTTCCATTGTTTTAAAATGCAGGGAAATTTTGCAAGTTAGCATTATAATTAGTAGCTGGAGGGTACGTTTTTTTTTTGTGTGTGTGTGGTCGATGTGGATTGGGGGGGGGGTCAGGCCCTCTGTCAGTTCGATGGTTAGTTTTTATTATCCCCAGAGAGGAGAAGTGGGCATGTGTTTGGCAGGTGAAAAGGGCGGATTCTGTTTCAGAGAATTAACGATGATCCCCATGGTCATCCCGTTCCTGTAATAATCCTTTACTTCATCAGCTGGAAATCCACCATGGTTCTATATACTCCTCTTTGCGTGGGAACAGGTAACTGGCTTGTTCCAAGAAGTATGCCGCAGAGCTTTTCAAATAACCATTACGTTGAAAATTATTTGCAGGTGTTCAGCGTTTCACCATAATTGTGATAACGTTTGTTTGTGCCTCCTGAAACCCAAGAAGGCTGCGACGGACATAACTATGCGGAGGCGTAGCTGACTTGGTTTTGCCTATTTTTGTTAGTGGAGACTGACAAGAATCCATTCTTGTAAGTATCATCTCACCATCATTTTTCCATTGTTTAAAAATGCAGGAAAATTTTGCAAGTTAGCATTATAATGAGTAGCTGGAGGCTACGGTGTTTTTTTTTTTTTTTTTTTCCTGTGGGGTCGGTGTGGATGTGTTGGTCAGTCCCTTTGTCAGTTCGCTGGTTTGTTTTTATTATCCCCAGAGAGGAGAAGTGGGTATTAGTATGGCAGGTGTAAACTGCGGATCTGTTTCAGAGAATTAAACAGGATCCGCATGGTAATCCCGTTCCTTTAAGAATCATTTGCTTCATGAGCTGGGAATCCACCATGGTTCTATATACTCCTCTTTGCGTGGGAACAGGTAACTGGCTTCTTCCAAGAAGTATGCCGCAGAGCTTTTCAATGAACCAGTATGTTGAAAATCCTTTGCAGGTTTTCAGCGTTTCACCATAATTGTGATAACGTGTGTATGTGCCTACTGAAACCAAATATGGCTGCTACGGACATAACTATGCTGAGGCGTAGCTGACTTGGTGTAGCCTATTTTTGTTAGTGTAGACTGACAAGAAGCCATTCTTCTAAGTATCATCCCACCACCATTTTTCCATTGTTTTAAAATGCAGGGAAATTTTGCAAGTTAGCATTATAATTAGTAGCTGGAGGGTATGGTTTTTTTTTTGTGTGTGGTCGATCTGGATGGGGGGGGTCAGACCCTCTGTCAGTTCGCTGGTTAGTTTTTATTATCCCCAGAGAGGAGAAGTGGGCATGTGTTTGGCAGGTGAAAAGGGCGGATTCTGTTTCAGAGAATTAACGATGATCCCCATGGTCATCCCGTTCCTTTAATAATCCTTTACTTCATCAGCTGGAAATCCACCATGGTTCTCTATACTCCTCTTTGCGTGGGAACAGGTAACTGGCTTGTTCCAAGAAGTATGCCACAGAGTTTTTCAATTAACCACTACGTTGAAAATTATTTGCAGGTGTTCAGCGTTTCACCATAATTGTGAGAACCTTTGTTTGTGCCTCCTGAAACCCAAGAAGGCTGCGACGGACATAACTATGCTGAGGAGTAGCTGACTTGGTGTTGCCTATTTTTGTTAGTGGAGACTGACAAGAAGCCATTCTTCTAAGTATCATCCCACCACCATTTTTCCATTGTTTTAAAATGCAGGGAAATTTTGCAAGTTAGCATTATAATTAGTAGCTGGAGGGTACGGTTTTTTTTTTTTTGTGTGGTCGATGTGGATGGGGGGGTCAGGCCCTCTGTCAGTTCGCTGGTTAGTTTTTATTATCCCCAGAGAGGAGAAGTGGGCATGTGTTTGGCAGGTGAAAAGGGCGGATTGTGTTTCAGAGAATTAACGATGATCCCCATGGTCATCCCGTTCCTTTAATAATCCTTTACTTCATCAGCTGGAAATCCACCATGGTTCTATATACTCCTCTTTGCGTGGGAACAGGTAACTGGCTTGTTCCAACAAGTATGCCGCAGAGCTTTTCAATTAACCAGTACGTTGAAAATTATTTGCAGGTGTTCAGCGTTTCACCATAATTGTGATAACGTTTGTTTGTGCCTCCTGAAACCCAAGAAGGCTGCAATGGACATAGCTATGCTGAGGATAGCTGACTTGGTGTTGCCTATTTTTGTTAGTGGAGACTGACAAGAAGCCATTCTTCTAAGTATCATCCCACCACCATTTTTCCATTGTTTTAAAATGCAGGGAAATTTTGCAAGTTAGAATTATAATTAGTAGCAGGAGGCTACGTTTTTTTTTTTTTTTTTTTTTTTTTCCTGTGGGGTCGGTGTGGATGTGTTGGTCAGGCCCTCTGTCAGTTCCCCGGTTGGTTTTCATTATCCCCAGAGAGGAGAAGAGGGTATTAGTATGGCAGGTGAAAACTGCGGATCTGTTTCAGAGAATTAAACAGGATCCGCATGGTAATCCCGTTCCTTTAAGAATCCTTTGCTTCATGAGCTGGTAATCCAATATGGTTCTATATACTTGTCCACGCGTGGGCACAGGAAACTGGCTAGTTCCAAGAAGTATGCCTCAGAGCTTTTCAATTAACCAGTATGTTGACAATCCTTTGCAGGTTTTCAGCGTTTCACCATAATTGTGATAACGTGTGTATGTGCCTACTGAAACCAAATATGGCTGCTACGGACATAACTATGCTGAGGCGTAGCTGACTTGGTGTTGCCTATTTTTGTCAGTGGAGACTGACAAGAAGCCATTCTTCTAAGTATCATCCCACCATCATTTCTCCATTGTTTAAAAATGCAGGGAAATTTTGCAAATTGGCAGTATAATTAGTAGCTGGAGGGTACTTTTTTGTTTTGTGGGGTCGGTCAGGATGGGTGTTCAGGCCCTCTGTCAGATCGCTGGTTTGTTTTTATTATCCCCAGAGAAGAGTAGTGGGCATGTGTTTGGCAGGTGAAAAGTGCGGATTCTGTTTCAGAGAATTAAACAGGATCCGCATGGTCATCTCATTCCTTTAAGAATCCTTTGCTTCATCAGCTGGGATTCCACCATGTTTCTATATACTCCTCTATGCGTGGGTACAGGTACCTGGCTTGTTCCAAGAATTATGCTGGAGTGTTTTCAAATTAACCAGTACGTTGAAAATTATTTGCAGGTTTTCAGCGTTTCACCATAATTTTGAAAACGTTTGTATGTCCCTCCTCAAACCCAAGAAGGTTGCGACGGACATAACTATGCTGAGGAGTAGCTGACTTGGTGTTGCCTATTTTTGTTAGTGGAGACAGACAAGAAGCCATTCTTCTAAGTATGATCAAACCACCATTTTTCCATTGCTTTAAAATGCAGGGAAATTTTGCAAGTTAGCATTATAATTAGTAGCTGGAGGGTAGGGTTTTTTTTTTTTGTGTGTGGTCGATGTGGATGGGGGGGTCAGGCCCTCTGTCAGTTCGCTGGTTAGTTTTTATTATCCCCAGAGAGGAGAAGTGGACATGTGTTTGGCAGGTGAAAAGGCGGATTCAGTTTCAGAGAATTAACGATGATTCCCATGGTCATCCCATTCCTTTAATAATCCTTTACTTCATCAGCTGGAAATCCACCATGGTTCTATATACTCCTCTTTGCGTGGCAACAGGTAACTGCCTTGTTCCAAGAAGTATGCCACAGAGCTTTTCAATTAACCACTACGTTGAAAATTATTTGCAAGTGTTCAGCGTTTCACCATAATTGTGATAACGTGTGTTTGTGCCTCCTGAACCGAAGAAGGCTGCGACGGACATAACTATGCTGAGGAGTAGCTGACTTGGTGTTGCCTATTTTTGTTAGTGGAGACAGACAAGAAGCCATTCTTCTAAGTATGATCCCACCACCATTTTTCCATTGTTTTAAAATGCAGGGAAATTTTGCAAGTTAGCATTATAATTAGTAGTTGGAGGGTACGGTTTTTTTTTTGTGTGTGTGTGGTCGATGTGGATGGGGGGGGGTCAGGCCCTCTGTCATTTCGCTTGTTAGTTTTTATTATCCCCAGAGAGGAGAAGTGGGCATGTGTTTGGCAGGTGAAAAGGGCGGATTCTGTTTCAGAGAATTAACGATGATCCCCATGGTTATCCCGTTCCTTTAATAATCCTTTACTTCATCAGCTGGAAATCCACCATGGTTCTATATACTCCTCTTTGCGTGGGTACAGGTAACTGCCTTGTTCCAAGAAGTATGCCGCAGAGCTTTTCAATTAACCACTACGTTGAAAATTATTTGCAGGTGTTCAGCGTTTCACCATAATTGTGAGAACCTTTGTTTGTGCCTCCTGAAACCCAAGAAGGCTGCGACGGACATAACTATGCTGAGGAGTAGCTGACTTGGTGTTGCCTATTTTTGTTAGTGGAGACTGACAAGAAGCCATTCTTCTAAGTATCATCCCACCACCATTTTTCCATTGTTTTAAAATGCAGGGAAATTTTGCAAGTTAGCATTATAATTAGTAGCTGGAGGGTACGGTTTTTTTTTTGTGTGTGGTCGATGTGGATGGTGGGGGTCAGGCCCTCTGTCAGTTCGCTGGTTAGTTTTTATTATCCCCAGAGAGGAGAAGTGGGCATGTGTTTGGCAGGTGAAAAGGGCGGATTCTGTTTCAGAGAATTAACGATGATCCCCATGGTCATGCCGTTCCTTTAATAATCATTTACTTCATCAGCTGGAAATCCACCATGGTTCTATATACTCCTCTTTTCGTGGGAACAGGTAACTGGCTTGTTCAAAGAAGTATGCCGCAGAGCTTTTCAATTAACCAGTACGTTGAAAATTATTTGTAGGTGTTCAGCGTTTCACCATAATTGTGATAACGTTTGTTTGTGCCTCCTGCAACCCAAGAAGGCTGCGACGGACATAACTATGCTGAGGCGTAGCTGACTTGGTTTTGCCTATTTTTGTTAATGAAGACTGACAAGAATCCATTCTTCTAAGTATCATGTCACCATCATTTTTCCATTGTTTATTAATGCAGGAAAATTTTGCAAGTTAGCATTATAATTAGTAGCTGGAGGCTACGGTGTTTTTGTTTTTTTTTTTTTTCCTGTGGGGTCGGTGTGGATGTGTTGGTCATCCCCTCTGTCAGTTCCCCGGTTGGTTTTTATTATCCCCAGAGAGGAGAAGTGGGTATTAGTATGACCGGTGAAAACTGCGGATCTGTTTCAGAGAATTAAACAGGATCCGCATGGTAATCCCATTCCTTTAAGGATCCTTTGCTTCATGAGCTGGGAATCCACCATGGTTCTATATACTCCTCTATGCGTGGGCACAGGAAACTGGCTTGTTCCAAGAAGTATGCCTCAGAGCTTTTCAATTAACCAGTATGTTCACAATCCTTTGCAGGTTTTCAGCATTTCACCATAATTGTGATAACGTGTGTATGTGCCTACTGAAACCAAATATGGCTGCTACGGACATAACTATGCTGAGGCGTAGCTGACTTGGTGTTGCCTATTTTTGTCAGTGGAGACTGACAAGAAGCCATTCTTCTAAGTATCATCCCACCATCATTTCTCCATTGTTTAAAAATGCAGGGAAATTTTGCAAATTGGCATTATAATTAGTAGCTGTAGGGTACTTTTTTTTTTGTGGGGTCGGTCAGGATGGGTGTTCAGGCCCTCTGTCAGATCGCTGGTTTGTTTTTATTATCCCCAGAGAAGAGTAGTGCGCATGTGTTTGGCAGGTGAAAAGTGCGGATTCTGTTTCAGAGAATTAAACTGGATCCGGATGGTCATCTCATTCCTTTAAGAATCCTTTGTTTCATCAGCTGGGATTCCACCATGTTTCTATATACTCCTCTATGCGTGGGCACAGGTACCTGGCTTGTTCCAAGAATTATGCTGGAGAGTTTTCAAATTAACCAGTACGTTGAAAATTATTTGCAGGTTTTCAGCGTTTCACCATAATTTTGATAACGTTTGTATGTCCCTCCTGAAACCCAAGAAGGCTGCGACGGACATAACTATGCTGAGGAGTAGCTGACTTGGTGTTGCCTATTTTTGTTAGTGGAGACAGACAAGAAGCCATTCTTCTAAGTATGATCCCACCACCATTTTTCCATTGTTTTAAAATGCAGGGAAATTTTGCAAGTTAGCATTATAATTAGTAGCTGGAGGGTACGGTTTTTTTTTTGTGTGTGGTCGATGTGGATGGGGGGGTCAGGCCGTCTGTCAGTTCGCTGGTTAGTTTTTATTATCCCCAGAGAGGAGAAGTGGGCATGTGTTTGGCAGGTGAATAGGGCGGATTCTGTTTCAGAGAATTAACGATGATCCCCATGGTCATCCCGTTCCTTTAATAATCCTTTACTTCATCAGCTGGAAATCCACCATGGTTCTATATACTCCTGTTTGCGTGAGAACAGGTAATTGGCTTGTACCAAGAAGTATGCCGCAGAGCTTTTCAATTAACCACTACGTTGAAAATTATTTGCAGGTTTTCAGCGTTTCACCATAATTTTGAAAACGATTGTATGTCCCTCCTCAAACCCAAGAAGGCTGCGACGGACATAACTATGCTGAGGAGTAGCTGACTTGGTGTTGCCTATTTTTGTTAGTGGAGACAGACAAGAAGCCATTCTTCTAAGTATGATCCCACCACCATTTTTCCATTGTTTTAAAATGCAGGGAAATTTTGCAAGTTAGCATTATAATTAGTAGCTGGAGGGTAGGCTTTTTTTTTTGTGTGTGTGGTCGATGTGGATGGCGGGGGTCAGGCCCTCTGTCAGTTCGCTGGTTAGTTTTTATTATCCCCAGAGAGGAGAAGTGGGCATGTGTTTGGCAGGTGAAAAGGCGGATTCAGTTTCAGAGAATTAACGATGATCCCCATGGTCATCCCGTTCCTTTAATAATCCTTTACTTCATCAGCTGGAAATCCACCATGGTTCTCTATACTCCTCTTTGCGTGGCAACAGGTAACTGCCTTGTTCCAAGAAGTATGCCGCAGAGCTTTTCAATTAACCACTACGTTGAAAATTATTTGCAGGTGTTCAGCGTTTCACCATAATTGTGATACCCTGTGTTTGTGCCTACTGAACCGAAGAAGGCTGCGACGGACATAACTATGCTGAGGAGTAGCTGACTTGGTGTTGCCTATTTTTATTAGTGGAGACTGACAAGAAGCCATTCTTCTAAGTATGATCCCACCACCATTTTTCCATTGTTTTAAAATGCAGGGAAATTTTGCAAGTTAGCATTATAATTAGTAGCTGGAGGGTACGTTTTTTTTTTGTGTGTGTGTGGTCGATGTGGATGGGGGGGGGGTCAGGCCCTCTGTCAGTTCGATGGTTAGTTTTCATTATCCCCAGAGAGGAGAAGTGGGCATGTGTTTGGCAGGTGAAAAGGGCGGATTCTGTTTCAGAGAATTAACGATGATCCCCATGGTCATCCCGTTCCTGTAATAATCCTTTACTTCATCAGCTGGAAATCCACCATGGTTCTATATACTCCTCTTTGCGTGGGAACAGGTAACTGGCTTGTTCCAAGAAGTATGCCGCAGAGCTTTTCAAATAACCATTACGTTGAAAATTATTTGCAGGTGTTCAGCGTTTCACCATAATTGTGATAACGTTTGTTTGTGCCTCCTGAAACCCAAGAAGGCTGCGACGGACATAACTTTGCGGAGGCGTAGCTGACTTGGTTTTGCCTATTTTTGTTAGTGGAGACTGACAAGAATCCATTCTTGTAAGTATCATCTCACCATCATTTTTCCATTGTTTAAAAATGCAGGAAAATTTTGCAAGTTAGCATTATAATGAGTAGCTGGAGGCTACGGTGTTTTTTTTTTTTTTTTTTCCTGTGGGGTCGGTGTGGATGTGTTGGTCAGTCCCTTTGTCAGTTCGCTGGTTTGTTTTTATTATCCCCAGAGAGGAGAAGTGGGTATTAGTATGGCAGGTGTAAACTGCGGATCTGTTTCAGAGAATTAAACAGGATCCGCATGGTAATCCCGTTCCTTTAAGAATGATTTGCTTCATGAGCTGGGAATCCACCATGGTTCTATATACTCCTCTTTGCGTGGGAACAGGTAACTGGCTTGTTCCAAGAAGTATGCCGCAGAGCTTTTCAATGAACCAGTATGTTGAAAATCCTTTGCAGGTTTTCAGCGTTTCACCATAATTGTGATAACGTGTGTATGTGCCTACTGAAACCAAATATGGCTGCTACGGACATAACTATGCTGAGGCGTAGCTGACTTGGTGTAGCCTATTTTTGTTAGTGTAGACTGACAAGAAGCCATTCTTCTAAGTATCATCCCACCACCATTTTTCCATTGTTTTAAAATGCAGGGAAATTTTGCAAGTTAGCATTATAATTAGTAGCTGGAGGGTATGGTTTTTTTTTTGTGTGTGGTCGATCTGGATGGGGGGGGTCAGACCCTCTGTCAGTTCGCTGGTTAGTTTTTATTATCCCCAGAGAGGAGAAGTGGGCATGTGTTTGGCAGGTGAAAAGGGCGGATTCTGTTTCAGAGAATTAACGATGATCCCCATGGTCATCCCGTTCCTTTAATAATCCTTTACTTCATCAGCTGGAAATCCACCATGGTTCTCTATACTCCTCTTTGCGTGGGAACAGGTAACTGGCTTGTTCCAAGAAGTATGCCACAGAGTTTTTCAATTAACCACTACGTTGAAAATTATTTGCAGGTGTTCAGCGTTTCACCATAATTGTGAGAACCTTTGTTTGTGCCTCCTGAAACCCAAGAAGGCTGCGACGGACATAACTATGCTGAGGAGTAGCTGACTTGGTGTTGCCTATTTTTGTTAGTGGAGACTGACAAGAAGCCATTCTTCTAAGTATCATCCCACCACCATTTTTCCATTGTTTTAAAATGCAGGGAAATTTTGCAAGTTAGCATTATAATTAGTAGCTGGAGGGTACGGTTTTTTTTTTTTGTGTGGTCGATGTGGATGGGGGGGTCAGGCCCTCTGTCAGTTCGCTGGTTAGTTTTTATTATCCCCAGAGAGGAGAAGTGGGCATGTGTTTGGCAGGTGAAAAGGGCGGATTGTGTTTCAGAGAATTAACGATGATCCCCATGGTCATCCCGTTCCTTTAATAATCCTTTACTTCATCAGCTGGAAATCCACCATGGTTCTATATACTCCTCTTTGCGTGGGAACAGGTAACTGGCTTGTTCCAACAAGTATGCCGCAGAGCTTTTCAATTAACCAGTACGTTGAAAATTATTTGCAGGTGTTCAGCGTTTCACCATAATTGTGATAACGTTTGTTTGTGCCTCCTGAAACCCAAGAAGGCTGCGATGGACATAGCTATGCTGAGGATAGCTGACTTGGTGTTGCCTATTTTTGTTAGTGGAGACTGACAAGAAGCCATTCTTCTAAGTATCATCCCACCACCATTTTTCCATTGTTTTAAAATGCAGGGAAATTTTGCAAGTTAGAATTATAATTAGTAGCAGGAGGCTACGTTTGTTTTTTTTTTTTTTTTTTTTCCTGTGGGGTCGGTGTGGATGTGTTGGTCAGGCCCTCTGTCAGTTCCCCGGTTGGTTTTCATTATCCCCAGAGAGGAGAAGTGGGTATTAGTATGGCAGGTGAAAACTGCGGATCTGTTTCAGAGAATTAAACAGGATCCGCATGGTAATCCCGTTCCTTTAAGAATCCTTTGCTTCATGAGCTGGTAATCCAATATGGTTCTATATACTTGTCCACGCGTGGGCACAGGAAACTGGCTAGTTCCAAGAAGTATGCCTCAGAGCTTTTCAATGAACCAGTATGTTGACAATCCTTTGCAGGTTTTCAGCGTTTCACCATAATTGTGATAACGTGTGTATGTGCCTACTGAAACCAAATATGGCTGCTACGGACATAACTATGCTGAGGCGTAGCTGACTTGGTGTTGCCTATTTTTGTCAGTGGAGACTGACAAGAAGCCATTCTTCTAAGTATCATCCCACCATCATTTCTCCATTGTTTAAAAATGCAGGGAAATTTTGCAAATTGGCATTATAATTAGTAGCTGGAGGGTACTTTTTTGTTTTGTGGGGTCGGTCAGGATGGGTGTTCAGGCCCTCTGTCAGATCGCTGGTTTGTTTTTATTATCCCCAGAGAAGAGTAGTGGGCATGTGTTTGGCAGGTGAAAAGTGCGGATTCTGTTTCAGAGAATTAAACAGGATCCGCATGGTCATCTCATTCCTTTAAGAATCCTTTGCTTCATCAGCTGGGATTCCACCATGTTTCTATATACTCCTCTATGCGTGGGTACAGGTACCTGGCTTGTTCCAAGAATTATGCTGGAGTGTTTTCAAATTAACCAGTACGTTGAAAATTATTTGCAGGTTTTCAGCGTTTCACCATAATTTTGAAAACGTTTGTATGTCCCTCCTCAAACCCAAGAAGGTTGCGACGGACATAACTATGCTGAGGAGTAGCTGACTTGGTGTTGCCTATTTTTGTTAGTGGAAACAGACAAGAAGCCATTCTTCTAAGTATGATCAAACCACCATTTTTCCATTGCTTTAAAATGCAGGGAAATTTTGCAAGTTAGCATTATAATTAGTAGCTGGAGGGTAGGGTTTTTTTTTTTTGTGTGTGGTCGATGTGGATGGGGGGGTCAGGCCCTCTGTCAGTTCGCTGGTTAGTTTTTATTATCCCCAGAGAGGAGAAGTGGACATGTGTTTGGCAGGTGAAAAGGCGGATTCAGTTTCAGAGAATTAACGATGATTCCCATGGTCATCCCATTCCTTTAATAATCCTTTACTTCATCAGCTGGAAATCCACCATGGTTCTATATACTCCTCTTTGCGTGGCAACAGGTAACTGCCTTGTTCCAAGAAGTATGCCACAGAGCTTTTCAATTAACCACTACGTTGAAAATTATTTGCAAGTGTTCAGCGTTTCACCATAATTGTGATAACGTGTGTTTGTGCCTCCTGAACCGAAGAAGGCTGCGACGGACATAACTATGCTGAGGAGTAGCTGACTTGGTGTTGCCTATTTTTGTTAGTGGAGACAGACAAGAAGCCATTCTTCTAAGTATGATCCCACCACCATTTTTCCATTGTTTTAAAATGCAGGGAAATTTTGCAAGTTAGCATTATAATTAGTAGTTGGAGGGTACGGTTTTTTTTTTGTGTGTGTGTGGTCGATGTGGATGGGGGGGGGTCAGGCCCTCTGTCATTTCGCTTGTTAGTTTTTATTATCCCCAGAGAGGAGAAGTGGGCATGTGTTTGGCAGGTGAAAAGGGCGGATTCTGTTTCAGAGAATTAACGATGATCCCCATGGTTATCCCGTTCCTTTAATAATCCTTTACTTCATCAGCTGGAAATCCACCATGGTTCTATATACTCCTCTTTGCGTGGGTACAGGTAACTGCCTTGTTCCAAGAAGTATGCCGCAGAGCTTTTCAATTAACCACTACGTTGAAAATTATTTGCAGGTGTTCAGCGTTTCACCATAATTGTGAGAACCTTTGTTTGTGCCTCCTGAAACCCAAGAAGGCTGCGACGGACATAACTATGCTGAGGAGTAGCTGACTTGGTGTTGCCTATTTTTGTTAGTGGAGACTGACAAGAAGCCATTCTTCTAAGTATCATCCCACCACCATTTTTCCATTGTTTTAAAATGCAGGGAAATTTTGCAAGTTAGCATTATAATTAGTAGCTGGAGGGTACGGTTTTTTTTTTGTGTGTGGTCGATGTGAATGGTGGGGGTCAGGCCCTCTGTCAGTTCGCTGGTTAGTTTTTATTATCCCCAGAGAGGAGAAGTGGGCATGTGTTTGGCAGGTGAAAAGGGCGGATTCTGTTTCAGAGAATTAACGATGATCCCCATGGTCATGCCGTTCCTTTAATAATCATTTACTTCATCAGCTGGAAATCCACCATGGTTCTATATACTCCTCTTTTCGTGGGAACAGGTAACTGGCTTGTTCAAAGAAGTATGCCGCAGAGCTTTTCAATTAACCAGTACGTTGAAAATTATTTGTAGGTGTTCAGCGTTTCACCATAATTGTGATAACGTTTGTTTGTGCCTCCTGCAACCCAAGAAGGCTGCGACGGACATAACTATGCTGAGGCGTAGCTGACTTGGTTTTGCCTATTTTTGTTAATGAAGACTGACAAGAATCCATTCTTCTAAGTATCATCTCACCATCATTTTTCCATTGTTTATTAATGCAGGAAAATTTTGCAAGTTAGCATTATAATTAGTAGCTGGAGGCTACGGTGTTTTTTGTTTTTTTTTTTTTTCCTGTGGGGTCGGTGTGGATGTGTTGGTCATCCCCTCTGTCAGTTCCCCGGTTGGTTTTTATTATCCCCAGAGAGGAGAAGTGGGTATTAGTATGACCGGTGAAAACTGCGGATCTGTTTCAGAGAATTAAACAGGATCCGCATGGTAATCCCATTCCTTTAAGAATCCTTTGCTTCATGAGCTGGGAATCCACCATGGTTCTATATACTCCTCTATGCGTGGGCACAGGAAACTGGCTTGTTCCAAGAAGTATGCCTCAGAGCTTTTCAATTAACCAGTATGTTCACAATCCTTTGCAGGTTTTCAGCATTTCACCATAATTGTGATAACGTGTGTATGTGCCTACTGAAACCAAATATGGCTGCTACGGACATAACTATGCTGAGGCGTAGCTGACTTGGTGTTGCCTATTTTTGTCAGTGGAGACTGACAAGAAGCCATTCTTCTAAGTATCATCCCACCATCATTTCTCCATTGTTTAAAAATGCAGGGAAATTTTGCAAATTGGCATTATAATTAGTAGCTGTAGGGTACTTTTTTTTTTGTGGGGTCGGTCAGGATGGGTGTTCAGGCCCTCTGTCAGATCGCTGGTTTGTTTTTATTATCCCCAGAGAAGAGTAGTGCGCATGTGTTTGGCAGGTGAAAAGTGCGGATTCTGTTTCAGAGAATTAAACTGGATCCGGATGGTCATCTCATTCCTTTAAGAATCCTTTGTTTCATCAGCTGGGATTCCACCATGTTTCTATATACTCCTCTATGCGTGGGCACAGGTACCTGGCTTGTTCCAAGAATTATGCTGGAGAGTTTTCAAATTAACCAGTACGTTGAAAATTATTTGCAGGTTTTCAGCGTTTCACCATAATTTTGATAACGTTTGTATGTCCCTCCTGAAACCCAAGAAGGCTGCGACGGACATAACTATGCTGAGGAGTAGCTGACTTGGTGTTGCCTATTTTTGTTAGTGGAGACAGACAAGAAGCCATTCTTCTAAGTATGATCCCACCACCATTTTTCCATTGTTTTAAAATGCAGGGAAATTTTGCAAGTTAGCATTATAATTAGTAGCTGGAGGGTACGGTTTTTTTTTTGTGTGTGGTCGATGTGGATGGGGGGGTCAGGCCGTCTGTCAGTTCGCTGGTTAGTTTTTATTATCCCCAGAGAGGAGAAGTGGGCATGTGTTTGGCAGGTGAATAGGGCGGATTCTGTTTCAGAGAATTAACGATGATCCCCATGGTCATCCCGTTCCTTTAATAATCCTTTACTTCATCAGCTGGAAATCCACCATGGTTCTATATACTCCTGTTTGCGTGAGAACAGGTAATTGGCTTGTACCAAGAAGTATGCCGCAGAGCTTTTCAATTAACCACTACGTTGAAAATTATTTGCAGGTGTTCAGCGTTTTACCATAATTGTGAGAACCTTTGTTTGTGCCTCCTGAAACCCTAGAAGGCTGCGACGGACATAACTATGCTGAGGAGTAGCTGACTTGGTGTTGCCTATTTTTGTTAGTGGAGACTGACAAGAAGCCATTCTTCTAAGTATCATCCCACCACCATTTTTCCATTGTTTTAAAATGCAGGGAAATTTTGCAAGTTAGCATTATAATTAGTAGCTGGAGGCTACGGTGTTTTTTTTTTTTTTTTTCCTGTGGGGTCGGTGTGGATGTGTTCGTCAGGCCCCCTGTCAGTTCCCCGGTTGGTTTTTATTATCCCCAGAGAGGAGAAGTGGGTATTAGTATGGCAGGTGAAAACTGCGGATCTGTTTCAGAGAATTAAACAGGATCCGCATGGTAATCCCGTTCCTTTAAGAATCCTTTGCTTCATGAGCTGGGAATCCACCATGGTTCTATATACTTGTCTATGCGTGGGCACAGGAGACTGGCTAGTTCCAAGAAGTATGCCTCAGAGCTTTTCAATTAACCAGTATGTTGACAATCCTTTGCAGGTTTTCAGCGTTTCACCATAATTGTGATAACGTGTGTATGTGCCTACTGAAACCAAATATGGCTGCTACGGACATAACTATGCTGAGGCGTAGCTGACTTGGTGTTGCCTATTTTTGTCAGTGGAGACTGACAAGAAGCCATTCTTCTAAGTATCATCCCACCTTCATCTCTCCATTGTTTAAAAATGCAGGGAAATTTTGCAAATTGGCATTATAATTAGTAGCTGGAGGGTACTCTTTTGTTTTGTGGGGTTGGTCAGGATGGGTGTTCAGGCCCTCTATCAGATCGCTGGATTGTTTTTATTATCCCCAGAGAAGAGTAGTGGGCATGTGTTTGGCAGGTGAAAAGTGCGGATTCTGTTTCAGAGAATTAAACAGGATCCGCATGGTCATCTCATTCCTTTAAGAATCCTTTGCTTCATCAGCTGGGATTCCACCATGTTTCTATATACTCCTCTATGCGTGGGCACAGGTACCTGGCTTGTTCCAAGAATTATGCTGGAGAGTTTTCAAATTAACCAGTACGTTGAAAATTATTTGCAGGTCCTCAGCGTTTCACCATAATTTTGATAACGTTTGTATGTCCCTCCTGAAACCCAAGAAGGCTGCGACGGACATAACTATGCTGAGGAGTAGCTGACTTGGTGTTGCCTATTTTTGTTAGTGGAGACTGACAAGAAGCCATTCTTCTAAGTATCATCCCACCACCATTTTTCCATTGTTTTAAAATGCAGGAAAATTTTGCAAGTTAGCATTATAATTAGTAGCTGGAGGGTACCGTTTTTTTTTTTTGTGTGTGGCCGATATGGATGGGGGGGGTCAGGCCCTCTGTCAGTTCGCTGGTTAGTGTTTATCATCCCCAGAGAGGAGAAGTGGGCATGTGTTTGGCAGGTGAAAAGGGCGGATTCTGTTTCAGAGAATTAACGATGATCCCCATGGTCATCCCGTTCCTTTAATAATCCTTTACTTCATCAGCTGGAAATCCACCATGGTTCTCTATACTCCTCTTTGCGTGGGAACAGGTAACTGCCTTGTTCCAAGAAGTATGCCGCAGAGCTTTTCAATTAACCAGTACGTTGAAAATTATTTGCAGGTGTTCAGCGTTTCACCATAATTGTGATAACGTGTTTTTGTGCCTCCTGAAACCCAAGAAGGCTGCGACGGACATAACTATGCTGAGGAGTAGCTGACTTGGTGTTGCCTATTTTTGTTATTGGAGACTGACAAGAAGCCATTCTTCTAAGTATCATCCCACCACCATTTTTCCATTGTTTCAAAATGCAGGGAAATTTTGCAAGTTAGCATTATAATTAGTAGCTGGGGGGTACGGTTTTTTTTTGTGTGTGTGGTCGATGTGGATGGGGGGGTGTCAGGCCCTCTGTGAGTTCGCTGGTTAGTTTTTATTATCCCCAGAGAGGAGAAGTGGGCATGTGTTTGGCAGGTGAAAAGGGCGGATTCTGTTTCAGAGAATTAACGATGATCCCCATGGTCATCCCCTTCCTTTAAAAATCCTTTACTTCATCAGCTGGAATTCCACCATGGTTCTCTATACTCCTCTTTGCGTGGGAACAGGTAACTGCCTTGTTCCAAGAAGTATGCCGCAGAGCTTTTCAATTAACCACTACGTTGAAAATTATTTGCAGGTGTTCAGCGTTTCACCATAATTGTGAGAACCTTTGTTTGTGCCTCCTGAAAGCCAAGAAGGCTGCGACGGACATAACCATGCTGAGGAGTAGCTGACTTGGTGTTGCCTATTTTTGTTAGTGGAGACAGACAAGAAGCCATTCTTCTAAGAATGATCCCACCACCATTTTTCCATTGTTTTAAATGCAGGGAAATTTTGCAAGTTAGCATTATAATTAGTAGCTGGAGGGTACGGTTTTTTTTTGTGTGTGTGGTCGATGTGGATGGGGGGGGTGAGGCCCTCTGTCAGTTCGATGGTTAGTTTTTATTATCCCCAGAGAGGAGAAGTGGGCATGTGTTTGGCAGGTGAATAGGGCGGATTCTGTTTCAGAGAATTAACGATGATCCCCATGGTCATCCCGTTCCTTTAATAATCCTTTACTTCATCAGCTGGAAATCCACCATGGTTCTCTATACTCCTCTTTGCGTGGGAACAGGTAACTGCCTTGTTCCAAGAAGTATGCCGCAGAGCTTTTCAATTAACCAGTACGTTGAAAATTATTTGTAGGTGTTCAGCGTTTCACCATAATTGTGATAACGTTTGTTTGTGCCTCCTGCAACCCAAGAAGGCTGCGACGGACATAACTATGCTGAGGCGTAGCTGACTTGGTTTTGCCTATTTTTGTTAATGAAGACTGACAAGAATCCATTCTTCTAAGTATCATCTCACCATCATTTTTCCATTGTTTATTAATGCAGGAAAATTTTGCAAGTTAGCATTATAATTAGTAGCTGGAGGCTACGGTGTTTTTTGTTTTTTTTTTTTTTCCTGTGGGGTCGGTGTGGATGTGTTGGTCATCCCCTCTGTCAGTTCTCCGGTTGGTTTTTATTATCCCCAGAGAAGAGAAGTGGGTATTAGTATGACCGGTGAAAACTGCGGATCTGTTTCAGAGAATTAAACAGGATCCGCATGGTAATCCCATTCCTTTAAGAATCCTTTGCTTCATGAGCTGGGAATCCACCATGGTTCTATATACTCCTCTATGCGTGGGCACAGGAAACTGGCTTGTTCCAAGAAGTATGCCTCAGAGCTTTTCAATTAACCAGTATGTTCACAATCCTTTGCAGGTTTTCAGCATTTCACCATAATTGTGATAACGTGTGTATGTGCCTACTGAAACCAAATATGGCTGCTACGGACATAACTATGCTGAGGCGTAGCTGACTTGGTGTTGCCTATTTTTGTCAGTGGAGACTGACAAGAAGCCATTCTTCTAAGTATCATCCCACCATCATTTCTCCATTGTTTAAAAATGCAGGGAAATTTTGCAAATTGGCATTATAATTAGTAGCTGTAGGGTACTTTTTTTTTTGTGGGGTCGGTCAGGATGGGTGTTCAGGCCCTCTGTCAGATCGCTGGTTTGTTTTTATTATCCCCAGAGAAGAGTAGTGCGCATGTGTTTGGCAGGTGAAAAGTGCGGATTCTGTTTCAGAGAATTAAACTGGATCCGGATGGTCATCTCATTCCTTTAAGAATCCTTTGTTTCATCAGCTGGGATTCCACCATGTTTCTATATACTCCTCTATGCGTGGGCACAGGTACCTGGCTTGTTCCAAGAATTATGCTGGAGAGTTTTCAAATTAACCAGTACGTTGAAAATTATTTGCAGGTTTTCAGCGTTTCACCATAATTTTGATAACGTTTGTATGTCCCTCCTGAAACCCAAGAAGGCTGCGACGGACATAACTATGCTGAGGAGTAGCTGACTTGGTGTTGCCTATTTTTGTTAGTGGAGACAGACAAGAAGCCATTCTTCTAAGTATGATCCCACCACCATTTTTCCATTGTTTTAAAATGCAGGGAAATTTTGCAAGTTAGCATTATAATTAGTAGCTGGAGGGTACGGTTTTTTTTTTGTGTGTGGTGGATGTGGATGGGTGGGTCAGGCCGTCTGTCAGTTCGCTGGTTAGTTTTTATTATCCCCAGAGAGGAGAAGTGGGCATGTGTTTGGCAGGTGAATAGGGCGGATTCTGTTTCAGAGAATTAACGATGATCCCCATGGTCATCCCGTTCCTTTAATAATCCTTTACTTCATCAGCTGGAAATCCACCATGGTTCTATATACTCCTGTTTGCGTGAGAACAGGTAATTGGCTTGTACCAAGAAGTATGCCGCAGAGCTTTTCAATTAACCACTACGTTGAAAATTATTTGCAGGTGTTCAGCGTTTTACCATAATTGTGAGAACCTTTGTTTGTGCCTCCTGAAACCCTAGAAGGCTGCGACGGACATAACTATGCTGAGGAGTAGCTGACTTGGTGTTGCCTATTTTTGTTAGTGGAGACTGACAAGAAGCCATTCTTCTAAGTATCATCCCACCACCATTTTTCCATTGTTTTAAAATGCAGGGAAATTTTGCAAGTTAGCATTATAATTAGTAGCTGGAGGCTACGGTGTTTTTTTTTTTTTTTTTCCTGTGGGGTCGGTGTGGATGTGTTCGTCAGGCCCCCTGTCAGTTCCCCGGTTGGTTTTTATTATCCCCAGAGAGGAGAAGTGGGTATTAGTATGGCAGGTGAAAACTGCGGATCTGTTTCAGAGAATTAAACAGGATCCGCATGGTAATCCCGTTCCTTTAAGAATCCTTTGCTTCATGAGCTGGGAATCCACCATGGTTCTATATACTTGTCTATGCGTGGGCACAGGAGACTGGCTAGTTCCAAGAAGTATGCCTCAGAGCTTTTCAATTAACCAGTATGTTGACAATCCTTTGCAGGTTTTCAGCGTTTCACCATAATTGTGATAACGTGTGTATGTGCCTACTGAAACCAAATATGGCTGCTACGGACATAACTATGCTGAGGCGTAGCTGACTTGGTGTTGCCTATTTTTGTCAGTGGAGACTGACAAGAAGCCATTCTTCTAAGTATCATCCCACCTTCATCTCTCCATTGTTTAAAAATGCAGGGAAATTTTGCAAATTGGCATTATAATTAGTAGCTGGAGGGTACTCTTTTGTTTTGTGGGGTTGGTCAGGATGGGTGTTCAGGCCCTCTATCAGATCGCTGGATTGTTTTTATTATCCCCAGAGAAGAGTAGTGGGCATGTGTTTGGCAGGTGAAAAGTGCGGATTCTGTTTCAGAGAATTAAACAGGATCCGCATGGTCATCTCATTCCTTTAAGAATCCTTTGCTTCATCAGCTGGGATTCCACCATGTTTCTATATACTCCTCTATGCGTGGGCACAGGTACCTGGCTTGTTCCAAGAATTATGCTGGAGAGTTTTCAAATTAACCAGTACGTTGAAAATTATTTGCAGGTCCTCAGCGTTTCACCATAATTTTGATAACGTTTGTATGTCCCTCCTGAAACCCAAGAAGGCTGCGACGGACATAACTATGCTGAGGAGTAGCTGACTTGGTGTTGCCTATTTTTGTTAGTGGAGACTGACAAGAAGCCATTCTTCTAAGTATCATCCCACCACCATTTTTCCATTGTTTTAAAATGCAGGAAAATTTTGCAAGTTAGCATTATAATTAGTAGCTGGAGGGTACCGTTTTTTTTTTTTGTGTGTGGCCGATATGGATGGGGGGGGTCAGGCCCTCTGTCAGTTCGCTGGTTAGTGTTTATCATCCCCAGAGAGGAGAAGTGGGCATGTGTTTGGCAGGTGAAAAGGGCGGATTCTGTTTCAGAGAATTAACGATGATCCCCATGGTCATCCCGTTCCTTTAATAATCCTTTACTTCATCAGCTGGAAATCCACCATGGTTCTCTATACTCCTCTTTGCGTGGGAACAGGTAACTGCCTTGTTCCAAGAAGTATGCCGCAGAGCTTTTCAATTAACCAGTACGTTGAAAATTATTTGCAGGTGTTCAGCGTTTCACCATAATTGTGATAACGTGTTTTTGTGCCTCCTGAAACCCAAGAAGGCTGCGACGGACATAACTATGCTGAGGAGTAGCTGACTTGGTGTTGCCTATTTTTGTTATTGGAGACTGACAAGAAGCCATTCTTCTAAGTATCATCCCACCACCATTTTTCCATTGTTTTAAAATGCAGGGAAATTTTGCAAGTTAGCATTATAATTAGTAGCTGGAGGGTACGGTTTTTTTTTGTGTGTGTGGTCGATGTGGATGGGGGGGTGTCAGGCCCTCTGTGAGTTCGCTGGTTAGTTTTTATTATCCCCAGAGAGGAGAAGTGGGCATGTGTTTGGCAGGTGAAAAGGGCGGATTCTGTTTCAGAGAATTAACGATGATCCCCATGGTCATCCCCTTCCTTTAAAAATCCTTTACTTCATCAGCTGGAATTCCACCATGGTTCTCTATACTCCTCTTTGCGTGGGAACAGGTAACTGCCTTGTTCCAAGAAGTATGCCGCAGAGCTTTTCAATTAACCACTACGTTGAAAATTATTTGCAGGTGTTCAGCGTTTCACCATAATTGTGAGAACCTTTGTTTGTGCCTCCTGAAAGCCAAGAAGGCTGCGACGGACATAACCATGCTGAGGAGTAGCTGACTTGGTGTTGCCTATTTTTGTTAGTGGAGACAGACAAGAAGCCATTCTTCTAAGTATGATCCCACCACCATTTTTCCATTGTTTTAAATGCAGGGAAATTTTGCAAGTTAGCATTATAATTAGTAGCTGGAGGGTACGGTTTTTTTTTGTGTGTGTGGTCGATGTGGATGGGGGGGGTGAGGCCCTCTGTCAGTTCGATGGTTAGTTTTTATTATCCCCAGAGAGGAGAAGTGGGCATGTGTTTGGCAGGTGAATAGGGCGGATTCTGTTTCAGAGAATTAACGATGATCCCCATGGTCATCCCGTTCCTTTAATAATCCTTTACTTCATCAGCTGGAAATCCACCATGGTTCTCTATACTCCTCTTTGCGTGGGAACAGGTAACTGGCTTGTTCCAAGAAGTATGCCGCAGAGCTTTTCAATTAACCACTACGTTGAAAATTATTTGCAGGTGTTCAGCATTTCACCATAATTGTGAGAACCTTTGTTTGTGCCTCCTGAAAGCCTAGAAGGCTGCGACGGACATAACTATGCTGAGGAGTAGCTGACTTGGTGTTGCCTATTTTTGTTAGTGGAGACTGACAAGAAGCCATTCTTCTAAGTATCATCCCACCACCATTTTTCCATTGTTTTAAAATGCAGGGAAATTTTGCAAGTTAGCATTATAATTAGTAGCTGGAGGCTACGGTGTTTTTTTTTTTTTTTTTCCTGTGGGGTCGGTGTGGATGTGTTCGTCAGGCCCCCTGTCAGTTCCCCGGTTGGTTTTTATTATCCCCAGAGAGGAGAAGTGGGTATTAGTATGGCAGGTGAAAACTGCGGATCTGTTTCAGAGAATTAAACAGGATCCGCATGGTAATCCCGTTCCTTTAAGAAGCCTTTGCTTCATGAGCTGGGAATCCACCATGGTTCTATATACTTGTCTATGCGTGGGCACAGGAGACTGGCTAGTTCCAAGAAGTATGCCTCAGAGCTTTTCAATTAACCAGTATGTTGACAATCCTTTGCAGGTTTTCAGCGTTTCACCATAATTGTGATAACGTGTGTATGTGCCTACTGAAACCAAATATGGCTGCTACGGACATAACTATGCTGAGGCGTAGCTGACTTGGTGTTGCCTATTTTTGTCAGTGGAGACTGACAAGAAGCCATTCTTCTAAGTATCATCCCACCTTCATCTCTCCATTGTTTAAAAATGCAGGGAAATTTTGCAAATTGGCATTATAATTAGTAGCTGGAGGGTACTCTTTTGTTTTGTGGGGTTGGTCAGGATGGGTGTTCAGGCCCTCTATCAGATCGCTGGATTGTTTTTATTATCCCCAGAGAAGAGTAGTGGGCATGTGTTTGGCAGGTGAAAAGTGCGGATTCTGTTTCAGAGAATTAAACAGGATCCGCATGGTCATCTCATTCCTTTAAGAATCCTTTGCTTCATCAGCTGGGATTCCACCATGTTTCTATATACTCCTCTATGCGTGGGCACAGGTACCTGGCTTGTTCCAAGAATTATGCTGGAGAGTTTTCAAATTAACCAGTACGTTGAAAATTATTTGCAGGTCCTCAGCGTTTCACCATAATTTTGATAACGTTTGTATGTCCCTCCTGAAACCCAAGAAGGCTGCGACGGACATAACTATGCTGAGGAGTAGCTGACTTGGTGTTGCCTATTTTTGTTAGTGGAGACTGACAAGAAGCCATTCTTCTAAGTATCATCCCACCACCATTTTTCCATTGTTTTAAAATGCAGGAAAATTTTGCAAGTTAGCATTATAATTAGTAGCTGGAGGGTACCGTTTTTTTTTTTTGTGTGTGGCCGATATGGATGGGGGGGGTCAGGCCCTCTGTCAGTTCGCTGGTTAGTGTTTATCATCCCCAGAGAGGAGAAGTGGGCATGTGTTTGGCAGGTGAAAAGGGCGGATTCTGTTTCAGAGAATTAACGATGATCCCCATGGTCATCCCGTTCCTTTAATAATCCTTTACTTCATCAGCTGGAAATCCACCATGGTTCTCTATACTCCTCTTTGCGTGGGAACAGGTAACTGCCTTGTTCCAAGAAGTATGCCGCAGAGCTTTTCAATTAACCAGTACGTTGAAAATTATTTGCAGGTGTTCAGCGTTTCACCATAATTGTGATAACGTGTTTTTGTGCCTCCTGAAACCCAAGAAGGCTGCGACGGACATAACTATGCTGAGGAGTAGCTGACTTGGTGTTGCCTATTTTTGTTATTGGAGACTGACAAGAAGCCATTCTTCTAAGTATCATCCCACCACCATTTTTCCATTGTTTTAAAATGCAGGGAAATTTTGCAAGTTAGCATTATAATTAGTAGCTGGAGGGTACGGTTTTTTTTTGTGTGTGTGGTCGATGTGGATGGGGGGGTGTCAGGCCCTCTGTGAGTTCGCTGGTTAGTTTTTATTATCCCCAGAGAGGAGAAGTGGGCATGTGTTTGGCAGGTGAAAAGGGCGGATTCTGTTTCAGAGAATTAACGATGATCCCCATGGTCATCCCCTTCCTTTAAAAATCCTTTCCTTCATCAGCTGGAATTCCACCATGGTTCTCTATACTCCTCTTTGCGTGGGAACAGGTAACTGCCTTGTTCCAAGAAGTATGCCGCAGAGCTTTTCAATTAACCACTACGTTGAAAATTATTTGCAGGTGTTCAGCGTTTCACCATAATTGTGAGAACCTTTGTTTGTGCCTCCTGAAAGCCAAGAAGGCTGCGACGGACATAACCATGCTGAGGAGTAGCTGACTTGGTGTTGCCTATTTTTGTTAGTGGAGACTGACAAGAAGCCATTCTTCTAAGTATCATCCCACCACCATTTTTCCATTGTTTTAAAATGCAGGGAAATTTTGCAAGTTAGCATTATAATTAGTAGCTGGAGGCTACGGTGTTTTTTTTTTTTTTTCCTGTGGGGTCGGTGTGGATGTGTTGGTCAGGCCCTCTGTCACTTCGCTTGTTTGTTTTTATTATCCACAAAGAGGAGAAGTGGGTATTAGTATGGCAGGTGAAAACTGCGGATCTGTTTCAGAGAATTAAACAGGATCCGCATGGTAATCCCATTCCTTTAAGAATCCTTTGCTTCATGAGCTGGGAATCCACCATGGTTCTATATACTCCTCTATGCGTGGGCACAGGAAACTGGCTTGTTCCAAGAAGTATGCCTCAGAGCTTTTCAATTAACCAGTATGTTGACAATCCTTTGCAGGTTTTCAGCGTTTCACCATAATTGTGATAACGTGTGTATCTGCCTACTGAAACCAAATATGGCTGCTACGGACATAACTATGCTGAGGCGTAGCTGACTTGGTGTTGCCTATTTTTGTCAGTGGAGACTGACAAGAAGCCATTCTTCTAAGTATCATCCCACCATCATTTCTCCATTGTTTAAAAATGCAGGGAAATTTTGCAAATTGGCATTATAATTAGTAGCTGTAGGGTACTTTTTTTTTTGTGGGGTCGGTCAGGATGGGTGTTCAGGCCCTCTGTCAGATCGCTGGTTTGTTTTTATTATCCCCAGAGAAGAGTAGTGCGCATGTGTTTGGCAGGTGAAAAGTGCGGATTCTGTTTCAGAGAATTAAACAGGATCCGCATGGTCATCTCATTCCTTTAAGAATCCTTTGCTTCATCAGCTGGGATTCCACCATGTTTCTATATACTCCTCTATGCGTGGGCACAGGTACCTGGCATGTTCCAAGAAGTATGCTGGAGAGTTTTCAAATTAAGCAGTACGTTGAAAATTATTTGCAGGTTTTCAGCGTTTCACAATAATTTTGATAACGTTTGTATGTGCCTCCTGAAACCCAAGAAGGCTGCGACGGACATAACTATGCTGAGGAGTAGCTGACTTGGTGTTGCCTATTTTTGTTAGTGGAGACTGACAAGAAGCCATTCTTCTAAGTATCATCCCACCACCATTTTTCCTTTGTTTTAAAATGCAGGGAAATTTTCAACTTAGCATTATAATTAGTAGCTGGAGGGTACGGTTTTTATTTTTTTGTGTGGTCGATGTAGATGGTGGGGGTCAGGCCCTCTGTCAGTTCGCTGGTTAGTTTTTATTATCCCCAGAGAGGAGAAGGGGGCATGTTTTTGGCAGGTGAAAAGGGCGGATTCTGTTTCAGAGAATTAACGATGATCCCCATGGTCATCCCGTTCCTTTAATAATCCTTTACTTCTTCAGCTGGAAATCCACCATGGTTCTATATACTCCTCTTTGCGTGGGAACAGGTAACGGGATTGTTCCAAGAAGTATGCCGCATAGCTTTTCAATTAACCACTACGTTGAAAATTATTTGCATGTGTTCAGCGTTTCACCATAATTGTGAGAACCTTTGTTTGTGCCTCCTGAAACCCAAGAAGGCTGCGACAGACATCACTATGCTGAGGCGTAGCTGACTTGGTGTTGCCTATTTTTGTTAGTGGAGACTGACAAGAATCCATTCTTCTAAGTATCATCTCACCATCATTTTTCCATTGTTTAAAAATGCAGGAAAATTTTGCAAGTTAGCATTATAATTAGTAGCTGGAGGCTACAGTGTTTTTTTTTTTTTTTTTTTTTCCTGTGGGGTCGGTGTGGATGTGTTGGTCAGGCCCTCTGTCAGTTCCCCGGTTGGTTTTTATTATCCCCAGAGAGGAGAAGTGGGTATTAGTATAGCAGGCGAAAACTGCGGATCTGTTTCAGAGAATTAAACAGGATCCGCATGGTAATCCCGTTCCTTTAAGAATCCTTTGCTTCATGAGCTGGGAATCCACCATGGTTCTATATACTTGTCTATACGTGGGCACAGGAAACTGGCTAGTTCCAAGAAGTATGCCTCAGAGCTTTTCAATTAACCAGTATATTGACAATCCTTTGCAGGTTTTCAGCGTTTCACCATAATTGTGATAACGTGTGTATCTGCCTACTGAAACCAAATATGGCTGCTACGGACATAACTATGCTGAGGCGTAGCTGACTTGGTGTTGCCTATTTTTGTCAGTGGAGACTGACAAGAAGCCATTCTTCTAAGTATCATCCCACCATCATTTCTCCATTGTTTAAAAATGCAGGGAAATTTTGCAAATTGGCAGTATAATTAGTAGCTGGAGGGTACTTTTTTGTTTTGTGGGGTCGGTCAGGATGGGTGTTCAGGCCCTCTGTCAGATCGCTGGTTTGTTTTTATTATCCCCAGAGAAGAGTAGTGGGCATGTGTTTGGCAGGTGAAAAGTGCGGATTCTGTTTCAGAGAATTAAACAGGATCCGCATGGTCATCTCATTCCTATAAGAATCCTTTGCTTCATCTGCTGGGATTCCACCATGTTTCTATATACTCCTCTATGCGTGGGCATAGGTACCTGGCTTGTTCCAAGAAATATGCTGGAGAGTTTTCAAATTAACCAGTACGTTGAACATTATTTGCAGGTTTTCAGCGTTTCACCATAATTTTGATAACGTTTGTATGTCCCTCCTGAAACCCAAGAAGGCTGCGACGGACATAACTATGCTGAGGTGTAGCTGACTTGGTGTTGCATATTTTTGTTAGTGGAGACAGACAAGAAGCCATTCTTCTAAGTATGATCCCACCACCATTTTTCCATTGTTTTAAAATGCAGGGAAATTTTGCAAGTTAGCATTATAATTAGTAGCTGGAGGGTACGGTTTGTTTTTTTGTGTGTGTGGTCGATGTGGATGGGGGGGGTTCAGGCCCTCTGTCAGTTCGCTGGTTAGTTTTTATTATCCCCAGAGAGGAGAAGTGGGCATGTGTTTGGCAGGTGAAAAGGGCGGATTCTGTTTCAGAGAATTAACGATGATCCCCATGGTAATCCCGTTCCTTTAATAATGCTTTACTTCATCAGCTGGAAATCCACCATGGTTCTATATACTCCTCTTTGCGTGGGAACAGGTAACTGGCTTGTTCCAAGAAGTATGCCGCAGAGCTTTTCAATTAACCAGTACGTTTAAAATTATTTGCAGGTGTTCAGCTTTTCACCATAATTGTGATAACGTTTGTTTGTGCCTCCTGAAACCCAAGAAGGCTGTGACGGACATAACTATGCTGAGGCGTAGCTGACTTGGTTTTGCCTATTTTTGTTAGTGGAGACTGACAAGAATCCATTCTTCTAAGTATCATCTCACCATCATTTTTCCATTGTTTAAAAATGCAGGAAAATTTTGCAAGTTAGCATTATAATTAGTAGCTGGAGGGTACGGTGTTTTTTTTTTTTTTTTTTCCTGTGGGGTCGGTGTGGATGTGTTGGTCAGGCCCTCTGTCACTTCGCTTGTTTGTTTTTATTATCCACAAAGAGGAGAAGTGGGTATTAGTATGGCAGGTGAAAACTGCGGATCTGTTTCAGAGAATTAAACAGGATCCGCATGGTAATCCCATTCCTTTAAGAATCCTTTGCTTCATGAGCTGGGAATCCACCATGGTTCTATATACTCCTCTATGCGTGGGCACAGGAAACTGGCTTGTTCCAAGAAGTATGCCTCAGAGCTTTTCAATTAACCAGTATGTTGACAATCCTTTGCAGGTTTTCAGCGTTTCACCATAATTGTGATAACGTGTGTATGTGCCTACTGAAACCAAATATGGCTGCTACGGACATAACTATGCTGAGGCGTAGCTGACTTGGTGTTGCCTATTTTTGTCAGTGGAGACTGACAAGAAGCCATTCTTCTAAGTATCATCCCACCATCATTTCTCCATTGTTTAAAAATGCAGGGAAATTTTGCAAATTGGCATTATAATTAGTAGCTGTAGGGTACTTTTTTTTTTGTGGGGTCGGTCAGGATGGGTGTTCAGGCCCTCTGTCAGATCGCTGGTTTGTTTTTATTATCCCCAGAGAAGAGTAGTGCGCATGTGTTTGGCAGGTGAAAAGTGCGGATTCTGTTTCAGAGAATTAAACAGGATCCGCATGGTCATCTCATTCCTTTAAGAATCCTTTGCTTCATCAGCTGGGATTCCACCATGTTTCTATATACTCCTCTATGCGTGGGCACAGGTACCTGGCATGTTCCAAGAAGTATGCTGGAGAGTTTTCAAATTAAGCAGTACGTTGAAAATTATTTGCAGGTTTTCAGCGTTTCACAATAATTTTGATAACGTTTGTATGTGCCTCCTGAAACCCAAGAAGGCTGCGACGGACATAACTATGCTGAGGAGTAGCTGACTTGGTGTTGCCTATTTTTGTTAGTGGAGACTGACAAGAAGCCATTCTTCTAAGTATCATCCCACCACCATTTTTCCTTTGTTTTAAAATGCAGGGAAATTTTCAACTTAGCATTATAATTAGTAGCTGGAGGGTACGGTTTTTATTTTTTTGTGTGGTCGATGTAGATGGTGGGGGTCAGGCCCTCTGTCAGTTCGCTGGTTAGTTTTTATTATCCCCAGAGAGGAGAAGGGGGCATGTTTTTGGCAGGTGAAAAGGGCGGATTCTGTTTCAGAGAATTAACGATGATCCCCATGGTCATCCCGTTCCTTTAATAATCCTTTACTTCTTCAGCTGGAAATCCACCATGGTTCTATATACTCCTCTTTGCGTGGGAACAGGTAACGGGATTGTTCCAAGAAGTATGCCGCATAGCTTTTCAATTAACCACTACGTTGAAAATTATTTGCAAGTGTTCAGCGTTTCACCATAATTGTGAGAACCTTTGTTTGTGCCTCCTGAAACCCAAGAAGGCTGCGACAGACATCACTATGCTGAGGCGTAGCTGACTTGGTGTTGCCTATTTTTGTTAGTGGAGACTGACAAGAATCCATTCTTCTAAGTATCATCTCACCATCATTTTTCCATTGTTTAAAAATGCAGGAGAATTTTGCAAGTTAGCATTATAATTAGTAGCTGGAGGCTACGGTGTTCTTTTTTTTTTTTTTCCTGTTGGGTCGGTGTGGATGTGTTGGTCAAGCCCTCTGTCAGTTCCCCGGTTGGTTTTTATTATCCCCAGAGAGGAGAAGTGGGTATTAGTATGGCAGGTGAAAACTGCGGATCTGTTTCAGAGAATTAAACAGGATCCGCATGGTAGTCCCCTTTCTTTAAGAATCCTTTGCTTCATGAACTGGGAATCCACCATGGTTCTATATACTTGTCTATGCGTGGGCACAGGAAACTGGCTAGTTCCAAGAAGTATGCCTCAGAGCTTTTCAATTAACCAGTATGTTGACAATCCTTTGCAGGTTTTCAGCGTTTCACCATAATTGTGATAACGTGTGTATGTCCCTACGGAAACCAAATATGGCTGCTACGGATATAACTATGCTGAGGCGTAGCTCACTTGGTGTTGCCTATTTTTGTCAGTGGAGACTGACAAGAAGCCATTCTTCTAAGTATCATCCCACCATCATTTCTCCATTGTTTAAAAATGCAGGGAAATTTTGCAAATTGGCATTATAATTAGTAGCTGGAGGGTACTTTTTTGTTTTGTGGGGTCGGTCAGGATGGGTGTTCAGGCCCTCTGTCAGATCGCTGGTTTGTTTTTATTATCCCCAGAGAAGAGTAGTGGGCATGTGTTTGGCAGGTGAAAAGTGCGGATTCTGTTTCAGAGAATTAAACAGGATCCGCATGGTCATCTCATTCCTTTAAGAATCCTTTGCTTCATCAGCTGGGATTCCACCATGTTTCTATATACTCCTCTATGCGTGGGCACAGGTACCTGGCTTGTTCCAAGAAGTATGCTGGAGAGTTTTCAAATTAACCAGTACGTTGAAAATTATTTGCAGGTTTTCAGCGTTTCACCATAATTTTGATAACGTTTGTATGTCCCTCCTGAAACCCAAGAAGGCTGCGACGGACATAACTATGCTGAGGAGTAGCTGACTTGGTGTTGCCTATTTTTGTTAGTGGAGACAGACAAGAAGCCATTGTTCTAAGTATGATCCCAATACCATTTTTCCATTGTTTTAAAATGCAGGGAAATTTTGCAAGTTAGCATTATGTTAGTAGCTGGAGGGTACGGTTTTTTTTTTGTGTGTGTGGTCGATGTGGATGGTGGGGGTCAGGCCCTCTGTCAGTTCGCTGGTTAGTTTTTATTATCCCCAGAGAGGAGAAGTGGGAATGTGTTTGGCAGGTGAAAAGTGCGGATTCTGTTTCAGAGAATTAAACAGGATCCGCATGGTCATCTCATTCCTTTAAGAATCCTTTGCTTCATCAGCTGGGATTCCACCATGTTTCTATATACTCCTCTATGCGTGGGCACAGGTACCTGGCTTGTTCCAAGAATTATGCTGGAGAGTTTTCAAATTAACCAGTACGTTGAAAATTATTTGCAGGTTTTCAGCGTTTCACCATAATTTTGATAACGTTTGTATGTCCCTCCTGAAACCCAAGAAGGCTGCGACGGACATAACTATGCTGAGGAGTAGCTGACTTGGTGTTGCCTATTTTTGTTAGTGGAGACAGACAAGAACCCATTCTTCTAAGTATGATCCCAGCACCATTTTTCCATTGTTTTAAAATGCAGGGAAATTTTGCAAGTTAGCATTATAATTAGTAGCTGGAGGGTACGGTTGTTTTTTTGTGTGTGGTCGATGTGGATGGGGGGGTCAGGCCGTCTGTCAGTTCGCTGGTTAGTTTTTATTATCCCCAGAGAGGAGAAGTGGGCATGTGTTTGGCAGGTGAATAGGGCGGATTCTGTTTCAGAGAATTAACGATGATCCCCATGGTCATCCCGTTCTTTTAATAATCCTTTACTTCATCAGCTGGAAATCCACCATGGTTCTATATACTCCTGTTTGCGTGAGAACAGGTAACTGGCTTGTACCAAGAAGTATGCCGCAGAGCTTTTCAATTAACCACTACGTTGAAAATTATTTGCAGGTGTTCAGCGTTTTACCATAATTGTGAGAACCTTTGTTTGTGCCTCCTGAAACCCTAGAAGGCTGCGACGGATATAACTATGCTGAGGAGTAGCTGACTTGGTGTTGCCTATTTTTGTTAGTGGAGACTGACAAGAAGCCATTCTTCTAAGTATCATCCCACCACCATTTCTCCATTGTTTTAAAATGCAGGGAAATTTTGCAAGTTAGCATTATAAATAGTAGCTGGAGGGTACGGTTTTTTTTTTTGGGTGTGGTCGATGTGGATGGTGGGGGTCAGGCCCTCTGTCAGTTCGCTGGTTAGTTTTTATTATCCCCACAGAGGAGAAGTGGGCATGTGTTTGGCAGGTGAAAAGGGTGGATTCTGTTTCAGAGAATTAACGATGATCCCCATGGTCATCCCGTTCCTTTAATAATCCTTTACTTCATCAGCTGGCAATCCACCATGGCTCTATATACTCCTGTTTGCGTAGGAATAGGTAACTGGCTTGTTCCAAGAAGTATGCCGCAGAGCTTTTCAATTAACCACTACGTTGAAAATTATTTGTAGGTGTTCAGCGTTTGACCATAATTGTGATAACGTGTGTTTGTGCCTCCTGAAACCCAAGAAAGCTGCGACGGACATAACTATGCTGAGGAGTAGCTGACTTGGCGTTGCCTATTTTTGTTAGTGGAGACTGACAAGAAGCCATTCTTCTGAGTATCATCCCACCACCATTTTTCCATTGTTTTAAAATGCAGGGAAATTTTGCAAGTTAGCATTATAATTAGTAGCTGGAGGGTACGGTTTTTTTTTTTTTGTTTGGTGGATGTGGATGCGGGGGTCAGGCCCTCTGTCAGTTCGCTGGTTAGTTTTTATTATCCCCAGAGAGGAGAAGTGGGCATGTGTTTGGCAGGTGAAAAGGGCGGATTCTGTTTCAGAGAATTAACGATCATCCGCATGGTATTCCCATTCCTTTAAGAATCCTTTGCTTCATGAGCTGGGAATCCACCATGGTTCTATATACTTGTCTATGCGTGGGCACAGGAAACTGGCTAGTTCCAAGAAGTATGCCTCAGAGCTTTTCAATTAACCAGTATGTTGACAATCCTTTGCAGGTTTTCAGCGTTTCACCATAATTGTGATAACGTGTGTATGTGCCTACTGAAGCCAAATATGGCTGCTACGGACATAACTATGCGGAGGCATAGCTGACTTGGTGTTGCCTATTTTTGTCAGTGGAGACTGACAAGAAGCCATTCTTCTAAGTATCATCCCACCATCATTTCTCCATTGTTTAAAAATGCAGGGAAATTTTGCAAATTGGCATTATAATTAGTAGCTGGAGGGTACTTTTTTGTTTTGTGGGGTCGGTCAGGATGGGTGTTCAGGCCCTCTGTCAGATCGCTGGTTTGTTTTTATTATCCCCAGAGAAGAGTAGTGGGCATGTGTTTGGCAGGTGAAAAGTGCGGATTCTGTTTCAGAGAATTAAACAGGATCCGCATGGTCATCTCATTCGTTTAAGAATCCTTTGCTTCATCAGCTGGGATTCCACCATGTTTCTATATACTCCTCTATGCGTGGGCACAGGTACCTGGCTTGTTCCAAGAATTATGCTGGAGAGTTTTCAAATTAACCAGTACGTTGAAAATTATTTGCAGGTGGTCAGCGTTTCACCATAATTTTGATAACGTTTGTATGTCCCCCCTGAAACCGAAGAAGGCTGCGACGGACATAACTATGCTGAGGAGTAGCTGACTTGGTGTTGCCTATTTTTGTTAGTGGAGACTGACAAGAAGCCATTCTTCTAAGTATCATCCCACCACCATTTTTCCATTGTTTTAAAATGCAGGGAAATTTTGCAAGTTAGCATTATAATTAGTAGCTGGAGGCTACGGTGTTTTTTTTTTTTTTTTTTTTTTTCCTGTGGGGTCGGTGTGGATGTGTTGGTCAGGCCCTCTGTCAGTTCCCCGGTTGGTTTATATTATCCCCAAAGAGGAGAAGTGGGTATTAGTATGGCAGGTGAAAACTGCGGATCTGTTTCAGAGAATTAAACAGGATCCGCATGGTAATCCCGTTCCTTTAAGAATCCTTTGCTTCATGAGCTGGGAATCCACCATGGTTCTATATACTTGTCTATGCATGGGCACAGGAAACTGGCTAGTTCCAAGAAGTATGCCTCAGAGCTTTTCAATTAACCAGTATGTTGACAATCCTTTGCAGGTTTTCAGCGTTTCACCATAATTTTGATAACGTTTGTATGTCCCTCCTGAAACCCAAGAAGGCTGCGACGGACATAACGATGCTGAGGAGTAGCTGACTTGGTGTTGCCTATTTTTGTTAGTGGAGACAGACAAGAAGCCATTCTTCTAAGTATGATCCCACCACCATTTTTCCATTGTTTTAAAATGCAGGGAAATTTTGCAAGTTAGCATTATAATTAGTAGCTGGAGGGTACGGTTTTTTTTTTTGGGTGTGGTCAATGTGGATGAGGGGGGGTCAGGCCCTCTGTCAGTTCGCTGGTTAGTTTTTATTATCCCCAGAGAGGAGAAGTGGGCATGTGTTTGGCAGGTGAAAAGGGTGGATTCTCTTTCAGAGAATTAACGATGATCCCCATGGTCATCCCGTTCCTTTAATAATCCTTTACTTCATCAGCTGGAAATCCACCATGGTTCTATATACTCCTCTTTGCGTGGGAACAGGTAACTGGCTTGTTCCAAGAAGTATGCCGCAGAGCTTTTCAATTAACCAGTACGTTGAGAATTATTTGCAGGTGTTCAGCGTTTCACCATAATTGTGAGAACCTTTGTTTGTGCCTCCTGAAACCCAAGAAGGCTGCGACGGACATAACTATGCTGAGGAGTAGCTGACTTGGTGTTGCCTATTTTTGTTAGTGGAGACTGACAAGAAGCCATTCTTCTAAGTATCATCCCACCACCATTTTTCCATTGTTTTAAAATGCAGGGAAATTTTGCAAGTTAGCATTGTAATTAGTAGCTGGAGGGTACCGTGTTTTTTTTTTTGTGTGGTCGATGTGGATGGTGGGGTCAAGCCCTCTGTCAGTTCGCTGGTTAGTTTTTATTATCCCGAGAGAAGAGAAGTGGGCATGTGTTTGGCACGTGAAAAGGGCGGATTCTGTTTCAGAGAATTAACGATGATCCCCATGGTCATCCCGTTCGTTTAATAATCCTTTACTTCATCAGCTGGAAATGCACCAGGGTTCACTATACTACTCTTTGCGGTGGAACAGGTAACTGCCTTGTTCCAAGAAGTATGCCGCAGAGCTTTTCAATTAACCACTACGTTGAAAATTATTTGCAGGTGTTCAGCATTTCACCATAATTGTGAGAACCTTTGTTTGTGCCTCCTGAAACCCAAGAATGCTGCGACGGACATAACTATGCTGAGGAGTAGCTGACTTGGTGTTGCCTATTTTTGTTAGTGGAGACTGACAAGAAGCCATTCTTCTAAGTATCATCCCACCACCATTTTTCCATTGTTTTAAAATGCAGGGAAATTTTGCAAGTTAGCATTATAATTAGTACTGGAGGCTACGATGTTTTTTTTTTTTTTTTCCTGTGGGGCCGGTGCGGATGTGTTGGTCAGGCCCTCTGTCAGTTCGCTGGTTTGTTTTTATTATCCCCAGAGAGGAGAAGTGGGTATTAGTATGGCAGGTGAAAACTGCGGATCTGTTTTAGAGAATTAAACAGGATCCGCATGGTAATCCCGTTCCTTTAAGAATCCTTTGCTTCATGAGCTTGGAATCCACCATGGTTCTATATACTTCTCTATGCGTGGGCACAGGAAACTGGCTTGTTCCAAGAAGTATGCCTCAGAGCTTTTCAATTAACCAGTATGTTGACAATCCTTTGCAGGTTTTCAGCGTTTCACCATAATTGTGATAACGTGTGTATGTGCCTACTGAAACCAAATATTGCTGCTACGGACATAACTATGCTGAGGCGTAGCTGACTTGGTGTTGCCTATTTTTGTCAGTGGAGACTGACAAGAAGCCATTCTTCTATGTATCATCCCACCATCATTTCTCCATTGTTTAAAAATGCAGGGAAATTTTGCAAATTGGCATTATAATTAGTAGCTGGAGGGTACTTTTTTGTTTTGTGGGGTCGGTCAGGATGGGTGTTCAGGCCCTCTGTCAGATCGCTGGTTTGTTTTTATTATCCACAGAGAAGAGTAGTGGGCATGTGTTTGGCAGGTGAAAAGTGCAGATTCTGTTTCAGAGAATTAAACAGGATCCGCATGGTCATCTCATTCCTTTAAGAATCCTTTGCTTCATCAGCTGGGATTCCACCATGTTTCTATATACTCCTCTATGCGTGGGCACAGGTACCTGGCTTGTTCCAAGAAGTATGCTGGAGAGTTTTCAAATTAACCAGTACGTTGAAAATTATTTGCAGGTGTTCAGCGTTTCACCATAATTTTGATAACGTTTGTATGTCCCTCCTGAAACCCAAGAAGGCTGCGACGGACATAACTATGCTGAGGAGTAGCTGACTTGGTGTTGCCTATTTTTGTTGGTGGAGACAGACAAGAAGCCATTCTTCTAAGTATGATCCCAGCACCATTTTTCCATTGTTTTAAAATGCAGGGAAATTTTGCAAGTTAGCATTATAATTAGTAGCTGGAGGGTACGGTTTTTTTTTTTGTGTGTGTTCGATGTGGATGGTGGGGATCAGGCCCTCTGTCAGTTCGCTGGTTAGTTTTTATTATCCCCAGAGAGGAGAAGTGGGCATGTGTTTGGCAGGTGAAAAGGGCGGATTCAGTTTCAGAGAATTAACGATGATCCCCATGGTCATCCCGTTCCTTTAATAATCCTTTACTTCATCAGCTGGAAATCCACCATGGTTCTCTATACTCCTCTTTGCGTGGGAACAGGTAACTGCCTTGTTCCAAGAAGTATGCCGCAGAGCTTTTCAATTAACAACTACGTTGAAAATTATTTGCAGGTGTTCAGCGTTTCACCATAATTGTGAGAACCTTTGTTTGTGCCTCCTGAAACCCAAGAAGGCTGCGACGGACATAACTATGCTGAGGAGTAGCTGACTTGGTTTTGCCTATTTTTGTTAGTGGAGACTGACAAGAAGCCATTCTTCTAAGTATCATCCCACCACCATTTTTCCTTTGTTTTAAAATGCAGGGAAATTTTGCAAGTTAGCATTATAATTAGTAGCTGGAGGGTACCGTTTTTTTTGTGTGTGTGGTCGAAATGGATGGGGGTGGAGGCCCTCTGTCAGTTCGATGGTTAGTTTTTATTATCCCCAGAGAGGAGAAGTGGGCATGTGTTTGGCAGGTGAAAAGGGCGGATTCTGTTTCAGAGAATTAACGATGATCCCCATGGTCATCCCGTTCCTTTAATAATCCTTTACTTCATCAGCTGGAAATCCACCATGGTTCTATATACTCCTCTTTGAGTGGGAACAGGTAACTGCCTTGTTCCAAGAAGTATGCCGCAGAGCTTTTCAATTAACCACTACGTTGAAAATTATTTGCAGGTGTTCAGCGTTTCACCATAATTGTGATAACGTGTGTTTGTGCCTCCTGAAACCCAAGAAGGCTGCGACGGACATAACCATGCTGAGGAGTAGCTGACTTGGTGTTGCCTATTTTTTTAGTGGAGACTGACAAGAAGCCATTCTTCTAAGTATCATCCCACCACCATTTTTCCATTGTTTTAAAATGCAGGGAAATTTTGCAAGTTAGCATTATAATTAGTAGCTGGAGGGTACGGTTTTTTTTGTGTGTGTGGTCGATGTGGATGGGGGGGTCAGGCCCTCTGTCAGTTCGCTCGTTAGTTTCTATTATCCCCAGAGAGGAGAAGTGGGCATGTGTTTGGCAGGTGAAAAGGGCGGATTCTGTTTCAGAGAATTAACGATGATCCCCATGGTCATCCCGTTCCTTTAATAATCCTTTACTTCATCAGCTGGAAATCCACCATGGTTCTATATACTCCTCTTTGCGTGGGAACAGGTAACTGGCTTGTTCCAAGAAGTATGCCGCAGAGCTTTTCAATTAACCAGTACGTTGAAAATTATTTGCAGGTGTTCTGCGTTTCACCATAATTGTGATAACGTGTGTTTGTGCCTCCTGAAACCCAAGAAGGCTGCGACGGACATAACTATGCTGAGGCGTAGCTGACTTGGTGTTGCTATTTTTGTTAGTGGAGACTGACAAGAATCCATTCTTCTAAGTATCATCTCACCATCATTTTTCCATTGTTTAAAAATGCAGGAAAATTTTGCAAGTTAGCATTATAACTCGTAGCTGGAGGCTAAGGTGTTTTTTTTTTTTTCTTTTCCTGTGGGGTCGGTGTGGATGTGCTGGTCAGCCCCTCTGTCAGTTCCCCGGTTGGTTTTTATTATCCCCAGAGAGGAGAAGTGGGTATTAGTATGGCAGGTGAGAACTGCGGATCTGTTTCAGAGAATTAAACAGGATCCGCATGGTAATCCCGTTCCTTTAAGAATTCTTTGCTTCATGAGCTGGGAATCCACCATGGTTCTATATACTTGTCTATGCGTGGGCACAGGAAACTGGCTAGTTCCAAGAAGTATGCCTCAGAGCTTTTCAATTAACCAGTATGTTGACAATCCTTTGCAGGTTTTCAGCGTTTCACCATAATTGTGATAACGTGTGTATGTGCCTACTGAAACCAAATATGGCTGCTACGGACATAACTATGCTGAGGCGTAGCTGACTTGGTGTTGCCTATTTTTGTCAGTGGAGACTGACAAGAAGCCATTCTTCTAAGTATCATCCCACCATCATTTCTCCATTGTTTAAAAATGCAGGGAAATTTTGCAAATTGGCATTATAATTAGTAGGTGGAGGTACTTTTTTGTTTTGTGGGGTCGGTCAGGATGGGTGTTCAGGCCCTCTGTCAGATCGCTGGTTTGTTTTTATTATCCCCAGAGGAGAGTAGTGGGCATGTGTTTGGCAGGTGAAAAGTGCGGATTCTGTTTCAGAGAATTAAACAGGATCCGCATGGTCATCTCATTCCTTTAAGAATCCTTTGCTTCATCAGCTGGGATTCCACCATGTTTCTATATACTCCTCTATGCGTGGGCACAGGTACCTGGCTTGTTCCAAGAATTATGCTGGAGAGTTTTCAAATTAACCAGTACGTTGAAAATTATTTGCAGGTTTTCAGCGTTTCACCATAATTTTGATAACGTTTGTATGTCCCTCCTGAAACCCAAGAAGGCTGCGACGGACATAACTATGCTGAGGAGTGGCTGACTTGGTGTTGCCTATTTTTGTTAGTGGAGACAGACAAGAAGCCATTCTTCTAAGTATCATCCCACCACCATTTTTCCATTGTTTTAAAATGCAGGGAAATTTTGCAAGTTAGCATTATAATTAGTAGCTGGAGGGTACGGTTTTTTTTTTTTGCGTGTGGTCGATGTGGATGGGGGGGGTGTAAGGCCCTGTGTCAGTTCGCTGGTTAGTTTTTATTATCCCCAGAGAGGAGAAGTGGGCATGTGTTTGGCAGGTGAAAAGGGCGGATTCTGTTTCAGAGAATTAACGATGATCCCCATGGTCATCCCGTTCCTTTAATAATCCTTTACTTCATCAGCTGGAAATCCACCATGGTTCTATATACTCCTCTTTGCGTGGGAACAGGTAACTGGCTTGTTCCAAGAAGTATGCCGCAGAGCTTTTCAATTAACCAGTACGTTGAAAATTATTTGCAGGTGTTCAGCGTTTCACCATAATTGTGATAACGTGTGTTTGTGCCTCCTGAAAGCCAAGAAGGCTGGGACGGACATAACTATGCTGAGGAGTAGCTGACTTGGTGTTGCCTATTTTTGTTAGTGGAGACTGACAAGAAGCCATTCTTCTAAGTATCATCCCACCACCATTTTTCCATTGTTTTAAAAAGCAGGGAAATTTTGCAAGTTAGCATTATAATTAGTAGCTAGAGGGTACGGTTTTTTTTTTTTTTGTGAGTTCGATGTGGATGGTGGGGGTCAGGCCCTCTGTCAGTTCGCTGGTTAGTTTTTATTATCCCCAGAGAAGAGAAGTGGGCATTTGTTTTGCAGGTGAAAAGGGCAGATTCTGTTTCAGAGAATTAACGATGATCCCCATGGTCATCCCGTTCCTTTAATAATCCTTTACTTCATCAGCTGGAAATGCACCATGGTTCTCTATACTCCTCTTTGCGTGGGAACAGGTAACTGCCTTGTTCCAAGAAGTATGCCGCAGAGCTTTTCAATTAACCACTACATTGAAAATTATTTGCATTTGTTCAGCATTTCACCATAATTGTGAGAACCTTTGTTTGTGTCTCCTGAAACCCAAGAAGGCTGCGACGGACATAACTATGCTGAGGAGTAGCTGACTTGGTGTTGCCTATTTTTGTTAGTGGAGACTGACAAGAAGCCATTCTTCTAAGTATCATCCCACCACCATTTTTCCATTGTTTTAAAATGCAGGGAAATTTTGCAAGTTAGCATTATAATTAGTAGCTGGAGGGTGCGGTATTTTTTTTTTGGGTGGTCGATGTGGATGGTGGGGTTCAGGCCCTCTGTCAGTTCGCTGGTTAGTTTTTATTATCCCCAGAGAGGAGAAGTGGGCATGTGTTTGGCAGGTGAAAAGGGTGGATTCTGTTTCAGAGAATTAACGATGATTCCCATGGTCATCCCGTTCCTTTAATAATCCTTTACTTCATCAGCTGGAAATCCACCATGGTTCTATATACTCCTCTTTGCGTAGGAACAGGTAACTGCCTTGTTCCAAGAAGTATGCCGCAGAGCTTTTCAATTAACCACTACGTTCAAAATTATTTGCAGGTGTTCAGCGTTTCACCATAATTGTGATAACGTTTGTTTGTGCCTCCTGAAACCCAAGAAGTCTGCGATGGACATAGCTATGGTGAGGAGTATCTGACTTGGTGTTGCCTATTTTTGTTAGTGGAGACTGACAAGAAGCCATTCTTCTAAGTATCATCCCACCATCATTTCTCCAGTGTTTAAAAATGCAGGGAAATTTTGCAAATTGGCATTATAATTAGTAGCTGGAGGGTACTTTTTTGTTTTGTGGGGTCGGTCAGGATGGGTGTTCAGGCCCTCTGTCAGATCGCTGGTTTGTTTTTATTATCCCCAGAGAAGAGTAGTGGGCATGTGTTTGGCAGGTGAAAAGTGCGGATTCTGTTTCAGAGAATTAAACAGGATCCGCATGGTCATCTCATTCCTTTAAGAATCCTTTGCTTCATCAGCTGGGATTCCACGATGTTTCTATATACTCCTCTATGCGTGGGCACAGGTACCTGGCTTGTTCCAAGAATTATGCTGGAGAGTTTTCAAATTAACCAGTACGTTGAAAATTATTTGCAGGTTTTCAGCGTTTCACCATAATTTTGATAACGTTTGTATGTCCCTCCTGAAACCCAAGAAGGCTGCGACGGACATAACTATGCTGAGGAGTAGCTGACTTGGTGTTTGGCAGGTGAAAAGGGCGGATTCTGTTTCAGAGAATTAACGTTATCACAATTATGGTGAATTGTGATAACACACACACACACAAAAAAAAAAAAAACCGTACCCTCCAGCTACTAATTATAATGCTAACTTGCACAATTTCCCTGCATTTTAAAACAATGGAAAAATGGTGGTGGGATGATACTTAGAAGAATGGCTTCTTGTCAGTCTCCACTAACAAAAATAGGCAACACCAAGTCAGCTACTTCTCAGCATAGTAATGTCCGTCGCAGCCTTCTTGGGTTTCAGGAGGCACAAACAAAGGTTCTCACAATTATGGTGAAACGCTCAACACCTGCAAATAATTTTCAACGTACTGGTTAATTGAAAAGCTCTGTGGCATACTTCTTGGAACAAGGCAGTTACCTGTTCCCACGCAAAGAGGAGTATAGAGAACCATGGTGGATTTCCAGCTGATGAAGTAAAGGATTATTAAAGGAATGGGATGACCATGGGGATCATCGTTAATTCTCTGAAACAGAATCCGCCCTTTTCACCTGCCAAACACATGCCCACTTCACCTCTCTGGGGATAATAAAAACTAACCAGCGAACTGACAGAGGGCCTGACCCCCCCATCCACATCGACCACACACAAAAAAAAACCCGTACCCTCCAGCTACTAATTATAATGCGAACTTGCAAAATTTCCCTGCATTTTAAAACAATGGAAAAATGGTGGTGGGATGATACTTAGAAGAATGGCTTCTTGTCAGTCTCCACTAACAAAAATAGGCAACGCCAAGTCAGCTACTCCTGAGCATAGTTATGTCCGTCACAGCCTTCTTGGGTTTCAGGAGGCACAAACACACGTTATCACAATTATGGTGAAACGCTGAACACCTGCAAACAATTTTCAACGTAGTGGTTAATTGAAAAGCTCTGCGGCATACTTCTTGGAACAAGGCAGTTACCTGTTCCCACGCAAAGAGGAGTATAGAGAACCATGGTGGATTTCCAGCTGATGAAGTAAAGGATTATTAAAGGAACGGGATGACCATGGGGATCATCGTTAATTCTCTGAAACAGAATCCGCCCTTTTCACCTGCCAAACACATGCCCACTTCTCCTCTCTGGGGATAATAAAAACTAACCAGTGAACTGACAGAGGGCCTGACTCCCCCCCATCCTCATCGACCACACACACAAAAAAAAAACCGTACCCTCCAGCTACTAATTATAATGCTAACTTGCAAAATTTCCCTGCATTTTAAAACAATGGAAAAATGGTGGTGGGATCATACTTAGAAGAATGTCTTCTTGTCTGTCTCCACTAACAAAAATAGGCAACACCAAGTCAGCTACTCCTCAGCATAGTTATGTCCGTCGCAGCCTTCTTGGGTTTCAGGAGGGACATACAAACGTTATCAAAATTATGGTGAAACGCTGAAAACCTGCAAATAATTTTCAACGTACTGGTTAATTTGAAAACTCTCCAGCATACTTCTTGGAACAAGCCAGGTACCTGTGAACACGCATAGAGGAGTATATAGAAACATGGTGGAATCCCAGCTGATGAAGCAAAGGTTTCTTAAAGGAATGAGATCACCATGCGGATCCTGTTTAATTCTCTTAAACAGAATCCGCCCTTTTCACCTGCCAAACACATGCCCACTTCTCCTCTCTGGGGATAATAAAAACTAACCAGCGAACTGACAGAGGGCCTGACCCCCCCCATCCGCATCGACCACACACACAAAAAAAAACCGTACCCTCCAGCTACTAATTATAATGCTAACTTGCAAAATTTCCTTGCATTTTATTTTTTTATTTTTTTTTTTATTTATTTTTTTTTTTTTGTTGAGACAGAGTCTCACTTTGTTGCCCAGGCTAGAGTGAGTGCCGTGGCGTCAGCTTAGCTCACAGTAACCTCAAACTCATGGGCTCAAGCGATCCTACTGCCTCAGCCTCCCTAGTAGCTGGGACTACAGGCATGCGCCACTATGCCCGGCTAATTTTTTCTGTATAGATTTTTAGGTGTCCATAATATGTCTTTCTATTTTTAGTAGAGACGGGGTCTCGCTTAGGCTGGTCTCGAACTCCTGACCTTGAGCAATCCACCCGCCTCGGCCTCCCAGAGTGCTAGGATTACAGGCGTGAGCCACCGCGCCCGGCCATGCATTTTAAAACAATGGAAAAATGGTGGTGGGATCATAATTAGAAGAATGGCTTCTTGTCTGTCTCCACTAACAAAAATAGGCAACACCAAGTCAGCTACTCCTCAGCATAGTTATGTCCGTCGCAGCCTTCTTGGGTTTCAGGAGGGACATAAACGTTATCAAAATTATGGTGAAACGCTGAAAACCTGCAAATAATTTTCAATGTACTGGTTAATTTGAAATCTCTCCAGCATAATTCTTGGAACAAGCCAGGTACCTGTGCCCACGCATAGAGGAGTATATAGAAACATGGTGGAATCCCAGCTGATGAAGCAAAGGATTCTTAAAGGAATGAGATGACCATGCAGATCCTGTTTAATTCTCTGAAACAGAATCCGCACTTTTCACCTGCCAAAAACATGCCCACTACTCTTCTCTGGGGATAATAAAAACAAACCAGCGATCTGACAGAGGGCCTGAACACCCATCCTGACCGACCCCACAAAACAAAAAAGTACCCTCCAGCTACTAATTATAATGCCAATTTGCAAAATTTCCCTGCATTTTTAAACAATGGAAAAATGATGGTGGGATGATACTTAGAAGAATGGCTTCTTGTCCGTCTCCACTGACAAAAATAGGCAACACCAAGTCAGCTACGCCTCAGCATAGTTATGTCCGTAGCAGCCATATTTGGTTTCAGTAGGCACATACACACGTTATCACAATTATGGTGAAACGCTGAAAACCTGCAAAGGATTGTCAACATACTGGTTAACTGAAAAGCTCTGAGGCATACTTCTTGGAACAAGCCAGTTACCTGTTCCCACGCAAAGAGGAGTATATAGAACCATGGTGGATTCCCAGCTCATGAAGCAAAGGATTCTTAAAGGAACGGGATTACCATGCGGATCCTGTTTAATTCTCTGAAACAGATCCGCAGTTTTCACCTGCCATACTAATACCCACTTCTCTTTTCTGGGGATAATAAAAACCAACCGGGGAACTCACAGAGGGCCTGACCAACACATCCACACCGACCCCACAGGAAAAAAAAAAAAAAAACAACACCGTAGCCTCCCGCTACTAATTATAATGCTAACTTGCAAAATTTTCCTGCATTTTTAAACAATGGAAAAATGATGGTGAGATGATACTTAGAAGAATGGATTCTTGTCAGTCTCCACTAACAAAAATAGGCAAAACCAAGTCAGCTACGCCTCAGCATAGTTAGGTCCGTCGCAGCCTTCTTGGGTTTCAAGAGGCACAAACAAACGTTATCACATTTATGGTGAAACGCTGAACACCTGCAAATAATTTTCAACGTACTAGTTAATTGAAAAGCTCTGTGGCATACTTCTTGGAACAAGCCAGTTACCTGTTCCCACGCAAAGAGGAGTATATAGAACCACGGTGGATTTCCAGCTGATGAAGTAAATGATTATTAAAGGAACGGGATGACCATGGGGATCATCGTTATATCTCTGAAACAGAATCCGCCCTTTTCACCTGCAAAACACATGCCCACTTCTCCTCTCTGGGGATAATAAAAACTAACCAGCGAACTGACAGAGGGCCTGACCCCGACCATCCACATCGACCACCCACAAAAAAAAAACCGTACCCTCCAGCTAGTAATTATAATGCTAACTTGCACAATTTCCCTGCATTTTAAAACAATGGAAAAATGGTGGTGGGATGATACTTAGAAGAATGGCTTCTTGTCAGTCTCCACTAACAAAAATAGGCAACACCAAGTCAGCTACTCCTCAGCATAGTTATGTCCGTCGCAGCCTTCTTGGGTTTCAGGAGGGACATACAAACGTTATCAAAATTATGGTGAAACGCTGAAAGCCTGCAAATAATTTTCAACGTACTGGTTAATTTAAAAACTCTCCAGCATAATTCTTGGAACAAGCCAGGTACCTGTGCCCACGCATAGAGGAGTATATAGAAACATGGTGGAATCCCAGCTGATGAAGCAAAGGATTCTTAAAGGAATGAGATGACCATGTGGATCCTGTTTAATTCTCTGAAACAGAATCCGCCCTTTTCACCTGCCAAACACATGCCCACTTCTCCTCTCTGGGGATAATAAAAACTAACCAGCCAACTGACAGAGGGCCTGACCCCCCCATCCACATCGAACACACACACACAAAAAAACCGTACCCTCCAGCTACTAATTATAATGCTAACTTGCAAAATTTCCCTGCATTTTAAAACAATGGAAAAATGGTGGTGGGATCATACTTAGAAGAATGGCTTCTTGTCAGTCTCCACTAACAAAAATAGGAAACACCAAGTCAGCTACTGCTCAGCATAGTTATGTCCGTCGCAGCCTTCTTGGGTTTCAGGAGGCACAAACACACGTTATCACAATTATGGTGAAACGCTGAACACCTGCAAATAATTTTCAACGTACTGGTTAATTGAAAAGCTCTGCGGCATACTTCTTGGAACAAGCCAGTTACCTGTGCCCACGCAAAGAGGAGTATATAGAACCATGGTGGATTCCCAGCTC
>NC_091012.1:7100000-7117500 GCF_041146395.1 Eulemur rufifrons | reverse complement strand
ATTAACCCAACCAGAATCCTAACCCTAAATCTAATTCTCAGACTTCTTGCTTTCTTAGAGTTTAGAAAGCCTGCAATCCTCCCATGCCATGCGTGAAAGGAGGCTCTACCACTGTGTCCTGCAGGAAACCCACGGGCCCATACCCAGAGTATGATAGAGTGGGTTCCCGGGTACAATCCCAGCCCCCTATACTCCCCCCGCCCGCCTAATGCAGACAGGGCCCGTGCGCTAAGCATAAACAATACCTTTAACAGATAACCCTAACCCTGAACATAACACCCAACCCTGTTTCTATTTCTCCCCTTAACACGTAAACCTCACCGTGCGCCTAACTTTAACCTCTTATGCTAACGTTAATGCATAACCCATTTCCTGAGAACAACCCCTATCCCATAATTCTAACCCTATCTCCTAGTCATCACTGTGACACCTAATCCCTAACCCTAATTCTAAACCGCTAACCCTAACCGTAACCCTACCTACAACCCTAACACTGACAGTAACCCTTACTTCTAACCCCAACGCTATGCCTAACAAAAACCCTAACCCTTGACCCTAACCCTTCACCCTAACCCCTAAGCCTTACCCTAACCCTTAACCCTAATCCTAATCCTAACCATTAAACTTAACCCTAGCTCTTAAAGCTAACCCTAAACCTTACCCTCACGACTAGACCTGACCCTGACACTAACCTAACACCTAACCCTAACCAGAACCCCTAAAGCTAACCCTGAACCCTATCCCTAACCCTAGCAGTAAACTTTAACCCTAAACCTAAGCCCAACCCGTAACCCTAATCCTATCCTTTTACCCTAAAACTAACCCCTAAACCTAACCCCTATACCTCACCCTAACTCTAACCCCAATCCTAATTCTAACCATACCCCTTCATAAAACACTAACTCCTAACCGCTAACCCTAACACTAACCAAAAGCCCTAATCACTAATCCCTAACCCTAACGCTTAACCTTTACCCTAACCATTAACCCTCACCCTAAATCTTCACACTGACCCTAACCTTAACCTTTAACTCTAAGCCTAACCCTTAACCCTACAGTAAGGAAGACCCTTAATGATAATGGGATCCCTTATCCCTAACCCTAACACTACAGCTAAAAATAACCCTAACATTTGATCCTTAAACCTAACCCCTAACACTTACTTTAACCCCAAACCCTAACCCTAATCCTAAGCATTAAACCTAACCCTATCTCTTAGGCCTAACGCTAGCCCTTACCCTAACGCCTAGATCTAACCCTAAATCTAACCTACCGCCTAATCCTAACCTTAAGCCCTAATGCTAACACTAACCCTGAACCCTAAACCTACCCGTAACCCTTAACACTAACCCTATCCGTGAACCTTAACCCTGACCCTAACCGTTACCCGAACCCAAGCATTTAACCCTGACCCTAACCCTAATCCTTAATGCTAACCCTAACACTAAACCCTAACCCTAAGCCCAACACTTAACTCTAATCCTATTCCTTAACCCTAACCCTAACGCTAACCCTAATGCTAACCCCTAAACGTAACCCTAACCGTGACCAGTAATCCTAACCCTAACCTCTAACACAAACCATAGCACATAACTCTAACCCTAAAATTAACCCTCACCCTAACCCTAACCCTAACCCTTAACCCTAACCCTAACCCTAACCGTAATACTAACCCCTAAACGTAACCCTAACCGTGACCAGTAAACCTAACCCTAACCTCTAACACAAACCATAGCACATAACTCTAACCCTAAAACTAACCCTAACCCTAACCCTAAACCCTAACTCTTAACCTTAACCCTAAGCGTTAACTCTCACGCTAACCTTTAATCCTAACCCTAAATCTAATCTTCCACCCTAAACCTAACACTTAACCCTAACCCTGTACCAAACCCTAACCCCTCATCTCAACCCTAACCGTAAACCTCAACCCTAAACCAAAGTGTAACCGTTAAACCTAAGAGTAACCTTTAACCCTAACCCTAATCCCTAACCCTAAGCCCTCACCCTAACACTAAACTTCATCCTTAACCCTAACCATAATCCTAACCCTAAATCTAATTCTCAGACTTCTTGCTTTCTTAGAGTTTAGAAAGCCTGCAATCCTTCCATACCATGCGTGAAAGGAGGCTCTACCACTGTGTCCTGCATGAAACCCACGGGCCCATACCCAGAGTATGATAGAGTGGGTTCCCGGGTACAATCCCAGCCCCCTAAACTCCCCCCGCCCGCCTAATGCAGACAGGGCCCGTGCGCTAAGCATAAACAATACCTTTAACAGATAACCCTAACCCTGAACATAACACCCAACCCTGTTCCTATTTCTCCCCTTAACACGTAAACCTCACCGTGCGCCTAACTTTAACCTCTTATGCTAACGTTAATGCATAACCCATTTCCTGAGAACAACCCCTATCCCATAATTCTAACCCTATCTCCTAGTCATCACTGTGACACCTAATCCCTAACCCTAATTCTAAACCGCTAACCCTAACCGTAACCCTACCTACAACCCTAACACTGACAGTAACCCTTACATCTAACCCCAACGCTATACCTAACAAAGACCCTAACCCTTGACCCTAACCCTTCACCCTAACCCCTAAGCCTTACACTAACCCTTAACCCTAATCCTAATCCTAACCATTAAACCTAACCCTAGCTCTTAAAGCTAACCCTAAACCTTACCCTCACGACTAGACCTAACCCTGACACTAACCTAACACCTAACCCTAACCAGAACCCCTAAAGCTAACACTGAACCCTCTCCCTAACCCTAGCAGTAAACTTTAACCCTAAACCTAAGCCCAACCAGTAACCCTAATCCTATCCTTTTACCCTAAAACTAACCCCTAAACCTAACCCCTATACCTCACCCTAACTCTAACCCCAATCCTAATTCTAACCATACCCCTTCACAAAACACTAACTCCTAACCGCTAACCCTAACAATAACCAAAAACCCTAATCACTAATCCCTAACCCTAACGATTAACCTTTACCCTAACCATCAACCCTCACCCTAAATCTTAACACTGACCCTAACCTTAACCTTTAACTCTAAGCCTAACCCTTAACCCTACAGTAAGGAAGACCCTTAATGCTAATGGGATCCCTTATCCCTAACCCTAACACTACAGCTAAAAATAACCCTAACCTTTGATCCTTAAACCTAACCCCTAAACTTACTTTAACCTGAAACCCTAACCCTAATCCTAAGCATTAAACCTAACCCTATCTCTTAACCCTAACGCTAGCCCTTACCGTAACGCCTAGATCTAACCCTAAATCTAACCAACCGCCTAATCCTAACCTTAAGCCCTAATGCTAACACTAACCCTGAACCCTAAACCTACCCGTAACCCTTAACACTAACCCTATCCGTGAACCTAAACCCTGACCCTAACCATTACCCGCACCCAAGCATTTAACCCTGACCCTAACCCTAATCCTTAATGCTCACCCTAACACTAAACCCTAACCCTAAGCCCAACACTTAACCCTAATCCTATCCCTTAACCCTAACCCTAACCCTAACCCTAATACTAACCCCTAAACGTAACCCTAACCGTGACCAGTAAACCTAACCCTAACCTCTAACACAAACCATAGCACATAACTCTAACCCTAAAACTAACCCTAACCCTAAACGAAAACCCTAACTCTTAACCTTAACCCTAAGCGTTAACTCTCACGCTAACCTTTAATCCTAACCCTCATCCTAATCTTGAACCCTAAACCTAACACTTAACCCTAACCCTGTACCAAACCCTAACCCCTCATCTTAACCCTAACCGTAAACCTCAACCCTAAACCAAAGTGTAACCGTTAAACCTAAGAGTAACCTTTAACCCTAACCCTAATCCCTAACCCTAAGCCCTCACCCTAGCAATAAACTTCATCCTTAACCCTAACCATAATCCTAACCCTAAATCTAATTCTCAGACTTCTTGCTTTCTTAGAGTTTAGAAAGCCTGCAATCCTCCCATGCCATGCGTGAAAGGAGGCTCTACCACTGTGTCCTACATGAAACCCACGGGCCGATACTCAGAGTATGATAGAGTGGGTTCCCAGGTACAATCCCAGCCCCCTAAACTCCCCCCTCCCGCCTAATGCAGACAGGGCCCGTGCGCTAAGCATAAGCAATACCTTTAACAGATAACCCTAACCCTGAACATAACACCCAACCCTGTTCCTATTTCTCCCCTTAACACGTAAACCTCACCGTGCGCCTAACTTTAACCTCTTATCCTAACGTTAATGCATAACCCATTTCCTGAGAACAACCCCTATCCCATAATTCTAACCCTATCTCCTAGTCATCACTGTGACACCTAATCCCTAACCCTAATTCTAAACCGCTAACCCTAACCGTAACGCTACCTACAACCCTAACACTGACAGTAACCCTTACTTCTAACCGCAACGCTATGCCTAACAAAAATCCTAACCCTTGACCCTAACCCTTCACCGTAACCCCTAAGACTTACCCTAACCCTTAACCCTAATCCTAATCCTACCCATTAAACCTAACCCTAGCTCTTAAAGCTAACCCTAAACCTTACCCTCACGACTAGACCTAACCCTGACACTATCCTAACACCTAACCCTAACCCGAACCCCTAAAGCTAACCCTGAACCCTATCCCTAACCCTAGCAGTAAACTTTAACCCTAAACCTAAGCCCAACCCGTAACCCTAATCCTATCCTTTTACCCTAAAACTAACCCCTAAACCTAACACCTATACCTCACCCTAACTCTAACCCCAGTCCTAATTCTAACCATACCCCTTCAGAAAACACTAACTCCTAACCGCTAACCCTAACACTAACCAAAAACCCTAATCACTAATCCCTAACCCTAACGCTTAACCTTTACCCTAACCGTTAACCCTCACCCTAAATCTTAACACTGACACTAACCTTCACCTTTAACTCTAAGCCTAACCCTTAACCCTACAGGAAGGAAGACCCTTAATGCTAATGGGATCCCTTATCCCTAACCCTAACACTACAGCTAAAAATAACCCTAACCTTTGATCCTTAAACCTAACCCCTAAACTTACTTTAACCTGAAACCCTAACACTAATCCTAAGCATTAAACCTAACCCTATCTCTTAACCCTAACGCTAGCCCTTACCCTAATGCCTAGATCTAACCCTAAATCTAACCTACCGCCTAATCCTAACCTTAAGCCCTAATGCTAACTCTAAGCCTGAACCCTAAACCTACCCGTAACCCTTAACACTAACCCTATCCGTGAACCTTAACCCTGACCCTAACCATTACGCGCACCCAAGCATTTAACCCTGACCCTAACCCTAATCCTTAATGATAACCCTAACACTAAACCCTTACCCTAAGCCAAACACTTAACCCTAATCCTATCCCTTAACCCTAACCCTAATGCTAACCCCTAAACGTAACCCTAACCGTCACCAGTAAACCTAACCCTAATCTCTAACACAAACCATAGCACATAACTCTAACCCTAAAACTAACCCTAACCCTAACCCTAACCCTAAACCCTAACTCTTAACCTTAACCCTAAGCGTTAACTCTCACGCTAACCATTTATCCTAACCCTAATCCTAATCTTCAACCCTAAACCTAACACTTAACCCTAACCCTGTACCAAACCCTAACCCCTCATCTTAACCCTAACCGTAAACCTCAACCCTAAACCAAAGTGTAACCGTTAAAACTAAGAGTAACCTTTAACCCTAACCCTAATCCCTAACCCTAAGCCCTCACCCTAACACTAAACTTCATCCTTAACCCTAACCATAATCCTAACCCTAAATCTAATTCTCAGACTTCTTGCTTTCTTAGAGTTTAGAAAGCCTGCAATCCTCCCATGCCATGCGTGAAAGGAGGCTCGACCAGTGTGTCCTGCATGAAACCCACGGGCCCATACCCAGAGTATGATAGAGTGGGTTCCCGGGTACAATCCCAGCCCCCTAAACTCCCCCCACCCGCCTAATGCAGACAGGGACCGTGCGCTAAGCATAAACAATACCTTTAACAGATAACCCTAACCCTGAACATAACACTCAACCCTGTTCCTATTTCTCCCCTTAACACGTAAACCTCACCGTGCGCCTAAGTTTAACCTCTTATCCTAACGTTAATGCATAACCCATTTCCTGAGAACAACCCCTATCCCATAATTCTAACCCTATCTCCTAGTCATCACTGTGACACCTAATCCCTAACCCTAATTCTAAACCGCTAACCCTAACTGTAACCCTACCTACAACCCTAACACTGACAGTAACCCTTACTTCTAACCCCAACGCTATGCCTAACAAAAACCCTAACCCTTGACCCTAACCCTTGACCCTAACCCCTAAGCCTTACCCTAACCCTTAACCCTAATCCTAATCCTAACCATTAAACCTAACCCTAGCTCTTAAAGCTAACCCTAAACCTAACCCTCACGACTAGACCTAACCCTGACACTAACCTAACACCTAACCCTAAACAGAACCCCTAAGCTAACCCTGAACCCTATCCCTAACCCTAGCAGTAAACTTTAACCCTAAACCTAAGCCCAACCCGTAACCCTAATCCTATCCTTTTACCCTAAAACTAACCCCTAAACCTAACCCCTATACCTCACCCTAACTCTAACCCCAATCCTAATTCTAACCATACCCCTTCATAAAACACTAACTCCTAACCGCTAACCCTAACACTAACCAAAAACCCTAATCACTAATCCCTAACCCTAACGCTTAACCTTTACCCTAACCGTAAACCCTCACCCTAAATCTTAACACTGACCCTAACCTTAACCTTTAACTCTAAGCCTAACCCTTAACCCTACAGTAAGGAAGACCCTTAATGCTAATGGGATCCCTTCTCCCTAACCCTAACACTACAGCTAAAAATAACCCTAACCTTTGATCCTTAAACCTAACCCCTAACACTTACTTTAACCCCAAACCCTAACCCTAATCCTAAGCATTAAACCTAAGCCTATCTCTTAACCCTAACGCTAGCCCTTACCCTAACGCCTAGATCTAACCCTAAATCTAACCTACCGCCTAATCCTAAACTTAAGCCCTAATGCTAACTCTAAACCTGAACCCTAAACCTACCCGTAACCCTTAACACTAACCCTCCGTGAACCTTAACCCTGACCCTAACCATTACCCGCACCCAAGCATTTAACCATGACCCTACCTCTAATCCTTAATGATAACCCTAACACTAAACCCTAACCCTAAGCCCAACACTTAACCCTAATCCTATCCCTTAACCCTAACCCTAACCCTAACCCTAACGCTAACCCCTAAACGTAACCCTAACCGTCACCAGTAAACCTAACCCTAACCTCTAACACAAACCATAGCACATAACTCTAACCCTAAAACTAACCCTAACACTAACCCTAACCCGAACCCCTAACTCTTAACCTTAACCCTAAGCGTTAACTCTCACGCTAACCTTTAATCCTAACCCTATCCTAATCTTCAACCCTAAACCTAACACTTAACCCTAACCCTGTACCTAACCCTAACCCCTCATCTTAACCCTAACCGTAAACCTCAACCCTAAACCAAAGTGTAACCGTTAAACCTAAGAGTAACCTTTAACCCTAACCCTAATCCCTAACCCTAAGCCCTCACCCTAACACTAAACTTCATCCTGAACCCTAACCATAATCCTAACCCTAAATCTAATTCTCAGACTTCTTGCTTTCTTACAGTTTAGAAAGCCTGCAATCCTCCCATGCCATGCGTGAAAGGAGGCTCTACCACTGTGTCCTGCATGAAACCCACGGGTCCATACCCAGAGTATGATAGAGTGGGTTCCCGGGTACAATCCCAGCCCCCTAAACTCCCCCCGCCCGCCTAATGCAGACAGGGCCCGTGCGCTAAGCATAAACAATACCTTTAACAGATAACCCTAACCCTGAACATAACACCCAACCCTGTTCGTATTTCTCCCCTTAACACGTAAACCTCACCGTGCGCCTAACTTTAACCTCTTATCCTAACGTTAATGCATAACCCATTTCCTGAGAACAACCCCTATCCCATAATTCTAACCCTATCTCCTAGTCATCACTGTGACACTTAATCCCTAACCCTAATTCTAAACCGCTAACCTAACCGTAACCCTACCTACAACCCTAACACTGACAGTAACCCTTACTTCTAACCCCAACGCTATGCCTAACAAAAACCCTAACCCTTGACCCGAACCCTTCACCCTAACCCCTAAGCCTTACCCTAACCCTTAACCCTAATCCTAATCCTAACCATTAAACCTAACCCTAGCTCTTAAAGCTAACCCTAAACCTTACCCTCACGACTAGACCTAACCCTGACACTAACCTAACACCTAACCCTAACCAGAACCCCTAAAGCTAACCCTGAACCCTATCCCTAACCCTAGCAGTAAACTTTAACCCTAAACCTAAGCCCAACCCGTAACACTAATCCTATCCTTTTACCCTAAAACTAACCCCTAAACCTAACCCCTATACCTCACCCTAACTCTAACCCCAATCCTAATTCTAACCATACCCCTTCATAAAACACTAACTCCTAACCACTAACCCTAACACTAACCAAAAACCCTAATCACTAATCCCTAACCCTAACGCTTAACCTTTACCCTAACCATTAACCCTCACCCTAAATCTTAACACTGACCCTAACCTTAACCTTTAACTCTAAGCCTAACCCTTAACCCTACAGTAAGGAAGACCCTTAATGCTAATGGGATCCCTTATCCCTAACCCTAACACTACAGTTAAAAATAACCCTAACCTTTGATCCTTAAACCTAACCCCTAAGACTTACTTTAACCCCAAACCCTAACCCTAATCCTAAGCATTAAACCTAACCCTATCTCTTAACCCTAACACTAGCCCTTACCCTAACGCCTAGAACTAACCCTAAATCTAATCTACCGCCTAATCCTAACCTTAAGCCCTAATGCTAAATCTAACCCTGAACCCTAAACCTACCCGTAACTCTTAACACTAACACTATCCGTGAACCTTAACCCTGACCCTAACCATTACCGTCTCCCAAGCATTTAACACTGACCCTACCCCTAATCCTTAATGATAACCCTAACACTAAACCCTAACCCTAAGCCCAACACTTAACTCTAATCCTATCCCTTAACCCTAACCCTACCCCTAATGCTAACCCCTAAACCTAACCCTAACCGTGAACAGTAAACCTAACCCTAGCCTCTAACACAAACCATAGCACATAACTCTAACCCTAAAACTAACCCTAACCCTAACCCTAACCCTAAACCCTAAGTCTTAACCTTAACCCTAAGCGTTAACTCTCACGCTAACCTTTAATCCTAACCCTAATCCTAATCTTCAACCCTAAACCTAACACTTAACCCTAACCCTGTACCTAACCCTAACCCCTCATCTTAACCCTAACCGTAAACCTCAACCCTAAACCAAAGTGTAACCGTTAAAACTAAGAGGAACCCTTAACCCTAACCCTAATCCCTAACCCTAAGCCCTTCACCCTAACACTAAACTTCATCCTTAACCCTAACCATAATCCTAACCCTAAATCTAATTCTCAGACTTCTTGCTTCTTAGAGTTTAGAAAGCCTGCAATCCTCCCATGCCATGCCTGAAAGGAGGCTCTACCACTGTGTCCTGCATGAAACCCACGGGCCCATACCCAGAGTATGATAGAGTGGGTTCCCGGGTACAATCCCAGCCCCCTAAACTCCCCCCGCCCGCCTAATGCAGACAGGGCCCGTGTGCTAAGCATAAGCAATACCTTTAACAGATAACCCTAACCCTGAACATAACACCCAACCCTGTTCCTATTTCTCCTCTTAACACGTAAACCTCACCGTGCGCCTAACTTTAACCTCTTATCCTAACGTTAATGCATAACCCATTTCCTGAGAACAACCCCTATCCCATAATTCTAACCCTATCTCCTAGTCATCACTGTGACACCTAATCCCTAACCCTAATTCTAAACCGCTAACCCTAACCGTAACGCTACCTACAACCCTAACACTGACAGTAACCCTTACTTCTAACCGCAACGCTATGCCTAACAAAAACCCTAACCCTTGACCCTAACCCTTCACCGTAACCCCTAAGCCTTACCCTAACCCATAACCCTAATCCTAATCCTACCCATTAAACCTAACCCTAGCTCTTAAAGCTAACCCTAAACCTTACCCTCACGACTAGACCTAACCCTGACACTATCCTAACACCTAACCCTAACCCGAACCCCTAAAGCTAACCCTGAACCCTATCCCTAACCCTAGCAGTAAACTTTAACCCTAAACCTAAGCCCAACCCGTAACCCTAATCCTATCCTTTTACCCTAAAACTAACTCCTAAACGTAACCCCTATACCTCACCCTAACTCTAACCCCAGTCCTAATTCTAACCATACCCCTTCAGAAAACACTAACTCCTAACCGCTAACCCTAACACTAACCAAAAACCCTAATCACTAATCCCTAACCCTAACGCTTAACCTTTACCCTAACCGTTAACCCTCACCCTAAATCTTAACACTGACACTAACCTTCACCTTTAACTCTAAGCCTAACCCTTAACCCTACAGGAAGGAAGACCTTAATGCTAATGGGATCCCTTATCCCTAACCCTAACACTACAGCTAAAAATAACCCTAACCTTTGATCCTTAAACCTAACCCCTAAACTTACTTTAACCTGAAACCCTAACACTAATCCTAAGCATTAAACCTAACCTTATCTCTTAACCCTAATGCTAGCCCTTACCCTAACGCCTAGATCTAACCCTAAATCTAACCTACCGCCTAATCCTAACCTTAAGCCCTAATGCTAACTCTAACCCTGAACCCTAAACCTACCCGTAACCCTTAACACTAACCCTATCCGTGAACCTTAACCCTGACCCTAATCATTACGCGCACCCAAGCATTTAACCCTGACCGTAACCCTAATCCTTAATGATAACCCTAACACTAAACCCTTACCCTAAGCCAAACACTTAACCCTAATCCTATCCCTTAACCCTAACCCTAATGCTAACCCCTAAACGTAACCCTAACCGTCACCAGTAAACCTAACCCTAATCTCTAACACAAACCATAGCACATAACTCTAACCCTAAAACTAACCCTAACCCTAACCCTAACCCTAAACCCTAACTCTTAACCTTAACCCTAAGCGTTAACTCTCACGCTAACCATTTATCCTAACCCTAATCCTAATCTTCAACCCTAAACCTAACACTTAACCCTAACCCTGTACCAAACCCTAACCCCTCATCTTAACCCTAACCGTAAACCTCAACCCTAAACCAAAGTGTAACCGTTAAACCTAAGAGTAACCTTTAACCCTAACCCTAATCCCTAACCCTAAGCCCTCACCCTAACACTAAACTTCATCCTGAACCCTAACCATAATCCTAACCCTAAATCTAATTCTCAGACTTCTTGCTTTCTTAGAGTTTAGAAAGCCTGCAATCCTCCCATGCCATGCGTGAAAGGAGGCTCTACCACTGGGTCCTGCATGAAACCCACGGGCCCATACCCAGAGTATGATAGAGTGGGTTCCCGGGTACAATCCCAGCCCCCTAAACTCCCCCCGCCCGCCTAATGCAGACAGGGCCCGTGCGCTAAGCATAAACAATACCTTTAACAGATAACCCTAACCCTGAACATAACACCCAACCCTGTTCCTATTTCTCCCCTTAACACGTAAACCTCACCGTGCGCCTAACTTTAACCTCTTATCCTAACGTTAATGCATAACCCATTTCCTGAGAATAACCCCTATCCCATAATTCTAACCCTATCTCCTAGTCATCACTGTGACACCTAATCCCTAACCCTAATTCTAAACCACTAACCCTAACCGTAACCCTACCTACAACACTAACACTGACAGTAACCCTTACTTCTAACCCCAACGCTATGCCTAACAAAAACCCTAACCCTTGACCCTAACCCTTCACCCTAACCCCTAAGCCTTACCCTAACCCTTAACCCTAATCCTAATCCTAACCATTAAACCTAACCCTAGCTCTTAAAGCTAACCCTAAACCTTACCCTCACGACTAGACCTAACCCTGACACTAACCTAACACCTAACCCTAACCAGAACCCCTAAGCTAACCCTGAACCCTATCCCTAACCCTAGCAGTAAACTTTATCCCTAAACCTAAGCCCAACCCGTAACCCTAATCCTATCCTTTTACCCTAAAACTAACCCCTAAACCTAAACCCTATACCTCACCCTAACTCTAACCCCAATCCTAATTCTAACCATACCCCTTCATAAAACACTAACTCCTAACCGCTAACCCTAACTCTAACCAAAAACCATAATCACTAATCTCTAACCCTAACGCTTAACCTTTACCCTAACCGTTAACCCTCACCCTAAATCTTAACACTGACCCTAACCATAACCTTTAACTCTAAGCCTAACCCTTAACCCTACAGTAGGGAAGACCCTTAATGCTAATGGGATCCCTTATCCCTAACCCTAACACTACAGCTAAAAATAACCCTAACCTTTGATCCTTAAACCTAACCCCTAACACTTACCCTAACCCCAAACCCTAACGCTAATCCTAAGCATTAAACCTAACCCTATCTCTTAACCCTAACGCTAGCCATTACCCTAACTCCTAGATCTAACCCTAAATCTAACCTACCGCCTAATCCTAACCTTAAGCCCTAATGCTAACTCTAACCCTGAACCCTAATCCTACCCGTAACCCTTAACACTAACCCTATCCGTTAACCTCAACCCTCACCCTAACCATTGTCCGCACCCAAGCATTTAACCCTGACCCTGCCCCTAATACTTAAGGATAACCCTAACACTAAACCCTAACTCTAAGCCCAACACTTAACCCTAATCCTATCCTTTAACCCTAACCCTAATGCTTACCCCTAATCGTAACCCTAACCGTCACCAGTAAAGCTAACCCTAACCTCTAACACAAACCATAGCACATAACTCTAACCCTAAAACTAACACTAACCCTAACCGTAACCCTAAACCCTAACTCTTAACCTTATCCCTAAGCGTTAACTCTCACGCTAACCTTTAATCCTAACCCTAATCCTAATCTTCAACCCTAAACCTAACACTTAACCCTAACCCTGTACCAAACCCTAACCCCTCATCTTAACCCTAACCGTAAACCTCAACCCTAAACCAAAGTGTAACCGTTAAACCTAAGAGTAACCTTTAACCCTAACCCTAATCCCTAACCCTAAGCCCTCACCCTAACACTAAACTTCATCCTTAACCCTAACCATAATCCTAACCCTAAATCTAATTCTCAGACTTCTTGCTTTCTTAGAGTTTAGAAAGCCTGCAATCCTCCCATGCCATGCGTGAAAGGAGGCTCTACCACTGTGTGCTGCATGAAACCCACGGGCCCATACACAGAGTATGATAGAGTGGGTTCCCGGGTACAATTCCAGCCCCCTAAACTCCCCCCGCCCACTTAATACAGAGAGGGACCGTGCGCTAAGCATAAACAATACCTTTAACAGATAACCCTAACCGTGAACATAACACCCAACCCTGTTCTTATTTCTCCCCTTAACAAGTAAACCTCATAAACCTCACCGTGCGCCTAACTTTAACCTCTTGTCCTACCGTTAATGCATAACCCATTTCCTGAGAACAACCCCTATCCCATAATTCTAACCCTATCTCCTAGTCATCACTGTGACACCTAATCCCTAACCCTAATTCTAAACCGCTAACACTAACCGTAACCCTAGCTACAACCCTAACACTGACAATAACGCTTGCTTCTAACCCCAACGCTATGCCTAACAAAAGCCCTAACCCTTGAACCTAACCCTTCACCCTAACCCCTAAGCCTTACCCTAACCCTTACCCCTAATCCTAATCCTAACCATTAAATCTAACCCTAGCTCTTAAAGCTAACCCTAAACCTTACCCTCACGACTAGACCTAACCCTGACACTAACCTAACACCTAACCCTAACCAGAACCCCTAAAGCTAACCCTGAACCCTATCCCTAACCCTAGCACTAAACTTTAATCCCTAAACCTAAGCCCAACACATAACCCTAATCCTATCCTTTTACCCTAAAACTAACCCCTAAACCTAACCCCTATACCTCACCCTAACTCTAACCCCAATCCTAATTCTAACCATACCCCTTCATATAACACTAACTCCTAATTGCTAACACTAACACTAACCAAAAACCCTAATCACTAATCCCTAAGCCTAACGCCTAACCTTTACCCTAACCGTTAACCCTCACCCTAAATCTTAACACTGACCCTAACCTTAACCTTTAACTCTAAGCCTAACCCTTAACCGTACAGTAAGGAAGACCCTTAATGCTAATGGGATCCCTTATCCCTAACCCTAACACTACAGCTAAAAATAACCCTAACCTTTGATCCTTAAACCTAACCCCTAACACTTACTTTAACCCCAAACCCTAACCCTAATCCTAAGCTTTATAACTAACCCTATCTCTTAACACTAACGCTATCCCTTACCCTAACGCCTAGATCTAACCCTAAATCTAACCTACCGCCTAATCCTAACCTTAAGCCCTAATGCTAACTCTAACCCTTAACCCTAATCCTACCCGTGACCCTTAACACTAACCCTATCCATGAACCTTAACCCTGACCCTAACCATTACCTGCACCCAAGCATTTAATCCTGACCCTACCCCTAATCCTTAATGATAACCCTAACACTAAACCCTAACCCTAAGCCCAACACTTAACCCTAATCCTATCACTTAACCCTACCCCTAACCCTAACCCTAATGCTAACCCCTAAACGTAACCCTAACCGTGACCAGTAAACCTAACCCTATCCTCTAACACAAACCATAGCACATAACTCTAACCCTAAAACTAACCCTAACCCTAACCCTAAACCCTAACTCTTAACCTTAACACTAAGCGTTAACTCTCACGCTAACCTTTTATCCTAACCCTAACCCTAATCTTCAACCCTAAATCTAACACTAAACCCTAACTTTGTACCAAACCCTAACCCCTCATCTTAACCCTAACCGTAAACCTCAACCCTAAACCAAAGTGTAACCGTTAAACCTAAGAGTACCTTTAACCCTAACCCTAATCCCTAACCCTAAGCCCTCACCCTAACACTAAACTTCATCCTTAACCATAACCATAATCCTAACCCTAAATCTAATTCTCAGACTTCTTGCTTTCTTAGAGTTTAGAAAGCCTGCAATCCTCCCATGCCATGCGTGAAAGGAGGCTCGACCAGTGTGTCCTGCCTGAAACCCACGGGCCCATACCCAGAGTATGATAGAGTGGGTTCCCGGGTACAATCCCAGCCCCCTAAACTCCCCCCGCCCGCCTAATGCAGACAGGGCCCGTGCGCTAAGCATAAACAATACCTTTAACAGATAACCCTAACCCTGAACATAACACTCAACCCTGTTCCTATTTCTCCCCTTAACACGTAAACCTCACCGTGCGCCTAAGTTTAACCTCTTATCCTAACGTTAATGCATAACCCATTTCCTGAGAACAACCCCTATCCCATAATTCTAACCCTATCTCCTAGTCATCACTGTGACACCTAATCCCTAACCCTAATTCTAAACCGCTAACCCTAACTGTAACCCTACCTACAACCCTAACACTGACAGTAACCCTTACTTCTAACCCCAACGCTATGCCTAACAAAAACCCTAACCCTTGACCCTAACCCTTGACCCTAACCCCTAAGCCTTACCCTAACCCTTAACCCTAATCCTAATCCTAACCATTAAACATAACCCTAGCTCTTAAAGCTAACCCTAAACCTAACCCTCACGACTAGACCTAACCCTGACACTAACCTAACACCTAACCCTAAACAGAACCCCTAAGCTAACCCTGAACCCTATCCCTAACCCTAGCAGTAAACTTTAACCCTAAACCTAAGCCCAACCCGTAACCCTAATCCTATCCTTTTACCCTAAAACTAACCCCTAAACCTAACCCCTATACCTCACCCTAACTCTAACCCCAATCCTAATTCTAACCATACCCCTTCATAAAACACTAACTCCTAACCGCTAACCCTAACACTAACCAAAAACCCTAATCACTAATCCCTAACCCTAACGCTTAACCTTTACCCTAACCGTAAACCCTCACCCTAAATCTTAACACTGACCCTAACCTTAAACTTTAACTCTAAGCCTAACCCTTAACCCTACAGGAAGGAAGACCCTTAATGCTAATGGGATCCCTTATCCCTAACCCTAACACTACAGCTAAAAATAACCCTAACCTTTGATCCTTAAACCTAACCCCTAACACTTACTTTAACCCCAAACCCTAACCCTAATCCTAAGCATTAAACCTAACCCTATCTCTTAACCCTAACGCTAGCCCTTACCCTAACGCCTAGATCTAACCCTAAATCTAACCTACCGCCTAATCCTAACCTTAAGCCCTAATGCTAACTCTAACCCTGAACCCTAAACCTACCCGTAACCCTTAACACTAACCCTATCCGTGAACCTTAACCCTGACGCTAACCATTACCATAACCCAAGCATTTCACCCTGATCCTACCCCTAATCCTTAATGATAACCCTAACACTAAACCCTAACCCTAAGCCCAACACTTATCCCTTATCCTATCCCTTAACCCTAACCCTAACACTAACCCTAATGCTACCCCCTAAACGTAACCCTAACCGTCACCAGTAAACCTAACCCTAACCTCTAACACAAACCATAGCACATAACTCTAACCCTAAAACTAACCCTAACCCTAACCCTAACCCTAAACCCTAACTCTTAACCTTAACCCTAAGCGTTAACTCTCACGCTAACCTTTAATCCTAACCCTAATCCTAATCTTCAACCCTAAACCTAACACTTAACTCTAACCCTGTACCAAACCCTAACCCCTCATCTTAACCCTAACCGTAAACCTCAACCCTAAACCAAAGTGTAACCGTTAAACCTAAGAGTAACCTTTAACCCTAACCCTAATCCCTAACCCTAAGCCCTCACCCTAACACTAAACTTCATCCTTAACCCTAACCAGAATCCTAACCCTAAATCTAATTCTCAGACTTCTTGCTTTCTTAGAGTTTAGAAAGCCTGCAATCCTCCCATGCCATGCGTGAAAGGAGGCTCTACCACTGTGTCCTGCATGAAACCCACGGGCCCATAACTAGAGTATGATAGACTGGGATCCCGTGTACAATCCCAGCCCCCTAAACTCCCCCCGCCCGCCTAATGCAGACGGCCCGTGGGCTAAGCATAAACAATACCTTTAACAGATAACCCTAACCCTGAACATAACACCCAACCCTGTTCCTATTTCTCCCCTTAACACGTAAACCTCACCGTGCACCTAACTTTAACCTCTTATCCTAACGTTAATGCATAACCGATTTCCTGAGAACGACCCCTATCCCATAATTCTAACACTATCTCCTAGTCATCACTGTGACACCTATTCCCTAACCCTAATTCTAAACCGCT
>NC_091012.1:6980000-7082500 GCF_041146395.1 Eulemur rufifrons | reverse complement strand
AAAGAGGATCAGCAGTTTTCAGCCCGTTTCTTTAAGAATCCTTTGATTCATCACCTGGCAATCTACCATGGTTCTCTGGACCCCTCAATGCGTGGGACCCTTTAACTGGATACTTCCAAGAATTATGCTGCAGAGCTTTTGAAATAACCACTACGTGGAGAATTATTTGCCAGTTTTTGCAGCACCTTTCACCATAATTGTGACAAGGTTCGTCTCTGCCTCCTTAAACCAAGCTGGCTGCCATGGACAAAACCATGCTGAGGCCTACCTCACTTGGTATTGCCTATACTTGGTACTGGAGCCTGGCAAGAAGCCAGTCTTTTAAGTATCATTCCACCAACCTTTTTCCATTGTTTTAAAAGGCAGAGCACCTTTTGCCAGTTAGCATAAGAATGAGTTGCTGGAGGGCACGTTGTTGTGTGGGGTCAGGTGGTGTGTGAGGGGGCAGGCGCTCTGCCAGTCCAGTGTTTTTTTGTTTTTTTGTTTTTTTTTTAATCCTCAGAGAGGAGAAGTTGGCATGTGTGCAGCAGGTGAAAAGTGCGGATACTGTTTTAGTCTTAGACTGAAACAGGATCCACATTTTCTGCCCGTTCCTTTAAGAATCATTTGACTCTTCTTCCGTGAATCCACCATGGTTCTCTATAACCCTCTATGCGTGGCCCCAGGTAACTAGCTGGTTCCAAGAAGTATGCCATAGAGCTTTTGAAATAACCACTACGTGGAGAATTATTTGCCAGTTTTTGCAGCACCTTTCACCATAATTGTGACAAGGTACTTCTCTGCCTCCTTAATCCCAAGATGGCTGCCAGGGAAAAAACTATGCTGAGGCCTAGCTCACTTGGTGTTGCCGATACTTGGTACGGGAGCGTGGAATAAAACCAGTCTTTCAAGTATCATTCCACCATCCTTTTTCCATTATTTTAAAAGGCATAGCACCGTTTGCCAGTTAGCATAAGAATGAGTCACTGGAGGGGACGTTTTTGTGTGGGGTCTTGTGGTGTGTGTGGGGGGGCAAGCCCTCTGTCAGTCCAGTGGTTTGTTTTTATTATGCCCAGAGAGGAGAAGTGGGCATGTGTGTGGCAGGTGAAAAGTGCGGATCCTGTTTCAGACTTAGACTGAAACAGGATCCGCACTTTTCAGCCCGTTCCTTTAAGACTCCTTTGATTCATTCTCAATGATGGTGGAATGGTGGTGACCTCCTGGATTCGTGCTCCTGGAGTGGAAGGCATGGGTCTCCCACTGCCACAACCCTAGAGGTTCACTTCCCCACAAGAACGGTGGTGTGAATCCATGGAGAATCAGCGTGGGACAGAGAGAGAGAGCAAGAAAAGACTGAGGTGATTAGGGAAATAAATCACCAAAATCTGGAGAGTGCGGGATGGCCAATAGAGAAGGGAGCACGGGACAGCTGTACCCACATCACCAGAGAGTGGGGTGGGTTCAGCCCCACAGGAAAGCATCTTGTTCCCCCTCTGACCTCCACACCCACTCAATTGAGGATCTGCCTGAAGTCGGTGCAGAATCGCCACGGGAGATGTGGGGCTCTGCAGAGAGGAGACATTGGCAGGAGGCATTTTGGACCCTGGAGTGCTGTGCGCAGCTGACGCACCTAGCAACTGTCTCCTATACGCGGGCGGTGGGGCTGCTTTGGTCCCGGCTCTAGCAGACGCCAAACTGCCTCGTATAGGTGGGCGGCTGGATTCTCCCGCTCCCCGGCTCCTCTGGCCTCTGCCGGTCCCTGAGCATTCAACCCCAGTGACAGTGATCTGCAGACGGGCGGCCGCCATTGTCGGGGTCCACAGCCTAAACGCTGAGGAGCGATTGGGTACCGGGCGGCTCCCTGGGCGGCTCCCTTCCCTAGTCCACGGACCCTGACTAGGAGCTCCACCTTTGTGTGAACACTGAGTGGTTCCCCAGTCACGAGAGAGTGGAGCGTGGACCTTGCAGACATTGGGGTGGGGCAGACCATCGCCCGCGGGAACTGCAGTGGCTGGGGCGCTGGGTGAATGAGGGCACCGCTCCACTCTCCCTATCCACTGTCTTTCTCGCAGAGAGAGACAGAAGCCACCTCGGGAGAGGAAGAGGGGCAGCCCCCCCAGCGGAGCTAGCAAAATCCTGAACAATATGTGAAGGGCTCCCCCTAGTGACAGAGGAGGCAGCTTACCTGGCACTCACAGTGTGCCCCTATCCAGACTAAAGCTGAAAGAAGGGATCTTAAGGATTCATTCAGATGGGAAGGGCTCAGCGAAGGAACTCTAGGAGTATAAAGAATCAAGCTGAAACCATGCCCTCAAAGAGGATTACTAGTTCTCCACCAATTAACGCAAAGCAGATTCCAAATAGCAACATGTCACAGGAAGAATTTCAAACATGGATCATAAATACGCTGAACATTATGCAAGAAAAAATGGATAATCAACACAAAGAAACCACAAAAAAGATCCAGGACTTGGAAGAAAAATTCACCAAAGAAATTGAAATACTGAAGAAAAATCAAACTGAACTCCTGGAAATGAAAAATTTATTCAAGGAGCTACAAAACACAGTGGAAAGTCTCAAGAGCAGGGTAGATCAAACAGAAGAAAGAATCTCAGAGATCGAAGATAACACTTTCCAATTAAATAAGGCAGTCACAGAGTTAAAACAAAGAAACATGAGAAATAATCATAGTCTACAAGAAATGTGGGATTATGTGAAGAAGCCTAACGTGAGAGTTATCGGCATTCCTGAGGGTGAAGAAGACAATAAGCAAGGGTTGAATAAAGTATCTGAAGATATAATTGAGGAAAATTTCCCAGGCCTTGCCAAATCTCTAGATACACAGGTTCAAGAAGCTCAAAGAACCTCTGAGAGATTCATACCAAATAGGAAGACACCACGTCATGTAGTTATCAGACTGACCAAAATATCCACTAACGAGGCCCTTCTTCAATCTGTAAGGAGAAAGAAACAAGTAACATACAAAGGAAAGCCCATCCGAATCACGCCAGATTTCTCAACTGAAACCTTACAAGCAAGAAGAGATTGGAGCTGCATTCTCACTCTTCTGAAACAGAATAATGCCCAGCCTAGAATCCTGTACCCAGATAAGCTCAGTTTTATATATGAAGGTGAAATTAAGACATTCTCAGATAAACAAAAACTCAGAGAATTCACCAAGACAAGAGCAGCTTTCCAAGAAGTATTCAAAACAGAGTTACACGTGGTCCAGCACAAGAAGGACCCTCGAATGTAACACTAATCAAGAGATAAATATGAAAACACAGTTATCATAATGGCTCAAGAGAGAAAACAGATCAATGAAATTCAACCCAACATGAGGAACAGCAATCTGTCTCGCTTATCAGTTCTCTCATTAAATGTGAATGGATTGAATTCCCCACTCAAGAGACATGGACTGGCCCGATGGATAAAAAAGATATAAGCCAAGTATCTGCTGTCTTCAGGAAACTCATCTAACCTGCAAGGATGCATTTAGACTGAAAATAAAAGGGTGGAAATCAATATTCCAAGCAAATGGAACCCAAAAGAAAGCTGGCGTGGCAGTTCTAATCTCCGATAACGTAGTTTTTAAATCAACAAAAGTAAAGAAAGACAAAGATGGTTACTATATACTGGTGAAGGGTACAATTCAACAAGAAGACATAACTATACTTAACATATATGCACCCGATCTAGGTGCACCCAGATTCATAAAGCAAACCCTACTTGATCTGAACCAAATGATAGATAACAACACTTTAGTAGCCAGAGATTTTAACACGCCACTGACAGTCCAAGACAGATCCTCCAAACAAAAAATAAACAAAGAAATATTGGACGTATATAGAATGCTAGACCAAATGGGCCTGACTGACATCTACAGGACATTCTACCCAAATACCACTGAATATAAGTTCTTCTCATCAGCTCATGGGACATTCTCCAAGATTGACCATATCTTAGGACATAAAGCATGTCTTAAAAAATTTAAAAATATAGAAATAATACCATGCAGCTTCTCGGATCACAGTGGAATAAAAGTAACAATGAACCCTAACAGAAATCCTCATTTCTACTCAAAGTCATGGAAGCTAAATAACCTTCTCCTGAACAATCATTTTATAAATGAAGAAATCAAGTCAGAAATCAAAAGATTCTCTGAATTAAACGACAAAGGAGATACAACTTATCAAAATCTGTGGGACACAGCTAAAGCAGTCCTGAGAGGAAAATTTATTTCCATAAATGCCTATACCAAAAAGACAGAAAACTTACAAATAGACAATCTAATGAATAGACTCAAAGAGCTGGAGAAGAAAGAAGAGACCAAACCCAAACCCAGCAGAAGGAAATTATTAAGATTAAATCAGAACTAAATGAAAAGGACCATAAGGGAGCATAAGGGAGATTAAACCAAACCATAACGGAGATTAATAAAACCAAAAGTTGGTTCTTTGAAAAAATAAACAAAATTGACACACCTCTGGCTAAACTAACCAAGAGCAGAAAAGAAAAATCTCTTATAACCTCGATCAGGAACACGAAAGGAGTAATCACGACTGATGCCACAGAGATACATGATATCATCTATGAATTCTACAAAAATCTTTATGCACACAAATTAGAAAACCTGGAGGAAATGGACAAATTCTTATAAACACACAGCCTTCCCAGGCTCAACCAGGAAGAAATAGAATTCCTGAATAGACCGATATCTAGATCTGAAATTGAAACAGCAATAAAAAACCTTCCCAAAAAGAAAAGCCCTGGACCAGATGGGTTCACACCTGAATTCTACCATACCTACAAAGAAGAACTGGTGCCCATCGTACATAAACTATTCTCCAATATAGAGAAGGATGGGATTCTCCCCAACACTTTTTACCAAGCCAACATAATCCTGATACCAAATCCAGGAAAGGATGCAACTAAAACAGAGAACTATAGACCAATTTCTCTTATGAATATAGATGCAAAAATTCTCAATAAAATTCTAACAAATCGAATCCAAGTGCTTATCAAAAAAATAATCCATCACGACCAAGTGGGCTTCATCCCAGAGATGCAGGGATGGTTTGACATATGGGAATGTAATTCATCACATAAATAGAAGCAAAAATAAAGATCAGATGATCCTCTCAATAGATGCAGAGAAAGCATTTGACAAAATTCAACACCCTTTTATGATAAGAACACTTAACAAAATAGGCATAGATGGGGCCTATATAAAAATGATACAAGCCATATACGACAAACCCTCAGCCAACATCATACTGAATGGGGAAAAACTGAAAGCATTCCCACTTCAAACTGGAACCAGACAAGGCTTACCACTGTCCCCATTACTTTTCTACATAGTATTGGAAGTCCTTGCAAGAGCTATCAGGCAAGAGAGCAGAATCAAGGGAGTTGAAATAGGGACAGAAGAGATCAAACTCTCACTCTTTGCTGATGATATGATGTTATATCTATAAAACCCCAAGGTTTCAACCAAGAGACTCCTGGAATTGATCAATGAATTCAGTAAAGTCTCAGGATAGAAAATCAATACACACAAATCAGAGGAATTCATATATGCCAATAACAGTCAAATGGAAAACCAAATTAAGGACTCAATACCCTTCAAAATAGCAACAAAGAAAATAAAATACCTAGGAATTTATTTAACTAAGGAGGTAAAGGACCTCTATAGGGAGAACTATGAAACACTGAGGAAGGAAATTGCAGAACATGTAAATAGGTGGAAAACCATACCATGCTCATGGATCGGTAGAATCAACATTGTTAAAATGTCTATACTGCCCAAAGTTATCTACAGATTCAATGCAATCCTTATTAAATTACCAACATCTTTTTTCACAGACATAGAAAAAATAATTTTACGCTTTGTATGGAACCAGGGAAGACCCCGTTTAGCAAAAGCAATCTTAAACAACAAAAACAAAATGGGAAGTATTAATTTGCCAGACTTCAAACTATACTACAAGGCTGTGGTTCTTAAAACAGCCTGGTACTGGCACAAGTGCAGGGACACAGACCAGTGGAACAGAACAGAAAATCCCAATATAAAACCATCCTCATATAGCCATCTAATCTTTGACAAAGCAGACAAAAACATACTCTGGGGAAAAGATTCCTTATTTAATAAATGGTGCTGGGAAAACTGGATATCCACATGTAGAAGACTAAAACAGGACACACAACTCTCACCCCTCACAAAAATCAAATCACAGTGGTTAACAGACTTAAACCTAAGGTCAGAAACTATTAGAATTCTAGAAGAAAATGTAGGAAAGACTCTTACAGACATTGGCCTAGGCAAAGAATTTATGAAGAAGACCCCTAAAGCAATCACAGCAACAACAAAAATAAATAAATGGGACCTGATCAAATTAAAAAGCTTCTGCACAGCCAAAGAAACAGTCACGAGAGTAAATGGACAACCTACAGAATGGGAAAAAATTTTCGCATACTACACATCAGATAAAGGACTGATAACAAGAATCTATTTAGAACTCAGAAAAATCAGTAAGAAAAAATCAAACAACCCTATCAAAAAGTGGGCAAAGGACATAAATAGAAATTTTTCAAAAGAAGATATAAAAATGGCTAACAAACATATGAAAAAGTGTTCAACATCTCTAATCATCAGGGAAATGCAAATCAAAACCACAATGAGATATCACTTAACTCCAGTAGGAATGGCCTTTATCAAAAAGTCCCAAAACTATACATGTTGGTGTGGGTGTGGCGAGATAGGTACATTCATACACTGCTGGTGGGACTGTAAACTAGTGCAGCCCCTGTGGAAAGCAATGTGGAGATACCTTAAACAGATTCAAGTAGACCTACCATTCGATCCAGCAATTCCATTATTGGACATCTACCCAGAAGAACAAAAGTCATTCTATAAAAAAGACACCTGCACCTGAATGATTATAGCAGCACAATTCACAATCACAAAGATGTGGAAACAACCCAAATGCCCATCAATTCATGAATGGATTAGCAAAATGTGGTATATGTATACCATGGAATATTACTCAGCTATTAGAAATAATGGCGATATGGCATCTCTTTGGTTCTCCTGGAGAGAGCTGGATCCCATTCTATTAAGTGAAGTATCCCAAGAATGGAAAAATAAGCACCACATGTACTCACCAGCAAATTGGTTTCCCTGAGTGCACATTTGGGAACAACACCAATTGGGTATCGGACAGAGGTTGGGGCCGGGTGGAAGGGATGGGTGTATACCTACTTGATGAATGTGATGTGCACTGCCTGGGGAATGGACACCCTTCAAGTTCTAACTGGGGGGGATGGGGTGGGGGAGAGGAGGGGTGCACACCTACATGATGAATGTGATGTGCACTGACTAGGGAATGGACAAAATTGAAGCTCAGAATCGGGGGAAAGGGGAGGCATGGGGAATGTATATAGCCTGATCTTTTGTACCCCCATAATGAGCTAACAAACAAACAAACAAACAAAAAAGAATCGTTTGATTCATCAGCTGGGAATACACCATGGTTCTTTAAAGACCTCTATGCGTGGGCCCAGGTAACTGGCTAGTTCCAAGAAGTATGCCACAGAGTTTTGAAATAACCACTACGTTGAGAATTATTTGCTAGTTTTTGCACCACCTTTCACCATAATTGTGATAAGGTTCATCCGTGCCTCCTTCAACCCAAGATGGCTGGGGCGGACAAAAGTATGCTGAGGCCTAGTTCACTTGGTGTTGCCGATAGTTGGTACTGGAGCCTGGCAAGAAGCCATGCTATTAAGAGTCATTCCACCATCCTTTCTCCATCATTTTAAAAGGCAGAACACCTTTTTCCAGTTATCATAAGAATGAGTTGCTGGAGGGGACGTTTTTGAGTGGGGTCGGGTGGTGCGTTGAGGGGAAGGCTCTCTGTCTGTCTGGTGGTTTGTCTTTATTATGCCCAAAGAGGAGAGGTGGGCATGTGTGTGGCAGGTGAAAAGTACGGATCCTGTTTCAGTCTTAGACTGAAACAGGATCCGCACTTTTCAGCCAGTTCCTTTACGAATCCTTTGATTCATCAGCTGGGAATCCACCATGGCTGTCGAGACTCCTCTATGTGTGGGTCCAGGTAACTGGCTAGTTCCAAGATGTATGCCGCAGAGCTTTGGAAATAACCACTACATTGAGTATTATTTGCCAGTTTTTGCAGCAACTTTCACAATGATTGTGAAAAGGTTAGGCAGTGCATCCTGAAACCCAAGCTGGCTTCCACAGAAAAAACTACGGTTAGGCCAATCTCCCTTGGAGTTGCCGATAATTGGTACTGGTCCGTGGCAAGAAGCCATTCCTTTAAGTATCATTCCACCTTCCTTTCACAACTATTTTAAAAGGCAGAGCACCTATTGCCATTTAGCTTAAGGATGAGTCGCTGGAGAAAACGTTTTTGTGTGGGGTGGGAGAGGCAGAGCCAGGCCCTCTGTCAGTCCAGTGGTTTGTTTTTATTATCCCCGGAGAGGAGAAGTGGACATGTGTGTGGCAAGTGAAAAGTGTGGATCCTGTTTCAGTCTTAGACTGATACAGGATCGGCACTTTTCATCCTGTTCCTTTAAGAATCCTTTGCTTCATCAGCTGGGAATCCACCATAGTTCTCTACACCCCACTATGTGTGGACCCACTTAACAGGCTAGTTCAAAGAAGTATGCCACAGAGCATTTGAAATAACCACTACCATGGAAATTATTTGCCAGCTTTTCCAGCACTTTTACCATAATTTTGATAAGGTTCATTTGTGCTTCCTTAAACCCTAGATGGCTTCCATGGACAAACCTATACTGAGGGTTCTCTCGCTTGGTGTTGCCAATACTTGGTACGGGAGTCTGACAAGAATCCAGTCTTTTAATTATCATTGCCCCATCCTTTCTCCCTTATATTAAAAGGTGAGCAACTTTCGGCAGTTAGCATAAGGATGAGTCAACGGAGGGGACGTTTTTGGGTGGGATCGGGGTGGTTTGGGGGACAGTCCCTCTGTCAGTCTGGTTGTTTGTGTTTATTATGCCCAGACAGGGAAGTGGATATATTTGTGGCAGGTGAAATGTGCGGATCCTGTTTCAGTTAGACTGAAACAGTATCCGCACTTTTCAGCCGGTTCCATTAAAAATCCTTTGATTCATCAGCTGGGAATCCACCATGGTTCCTTAGAACCCTCCATGCATGGGCCCATGAACTGGCCTGTACCAAGATGTATGCTGCACAGCTTTTGAGATAAACACCACGTGTAGAATTATTTGCCAGTTTCTGCAGCACATATCACCATAATTGTGATAAGGATCGTCTGTGCCTCCTTAAACACAAGATGGCTGCCACGGAGAAAACTATGCTGAGGCCTAGGTCACTTGGATTTCACGACACTTGTTACTGGAGGCTGGAAGGAGGCCATTCTTTTAAGTATCATTCCACCATATTTTCCCCATTATTTTAAAATGCACGGAAACCTTTGCAAGTTAGCATAATAATTAGTAGCTGGAGGGGACATTTTTATTTGTGGGATCGGTGTGGGTGGGGGGCGCAGGCCCTCTGTCAGTTCGCTGGATTGTTTTTATTTTCCCCAGACCGGAGAAGTGGGCATGTGTGTGGCAGGTGTAAAGTTCGGACCCCCGTTTCTGTCTTAGACTGAAACAGAAACCGCACTTTTCACCCCGTTCCATTAAGAATCCCTTGCTTCATCAGCTGGGAATCCACCATGGGCCTCTAGACTGCTCTATGCGTGGGCCCAGTTAACTGGATAGTCCAAAGAATTATGCCGCAGAGCTTTTCAAGTAACCACTACCATGAGAATTACTTGACCGCTTTTGCAGCACCTTTCACCATAATTGTGATAAGGTTCATCTGTGCCTCCTTAAACCCAAGATGGCTGCCAGGGACAAACGTGTGCTGAGGCCTAGGTGACTTGCTGTTGCGAATACTTGGTATGGGAGTCAGGCAATAAGCCAGTCTTTTAGGTATAATTCCACCATTCTATCTCCATTATTTTAAAAGGCAGAGGACGTATTGCCAGATAGCATAAGGATCAGTCGCTGGAGGGCACGATTTTGTGTGGGGTGGTGGGGGGCGGGGGCAGGCCATCTGTCAATCCGATGGGTTGTTTTTGTTATCCCTAGAGAGGAAAAGTGGGCATGTGTGTTGCAGGCAAAAAGTCCGAATCCTGTTTCAGTCAAGATCTGCACTTTTCAGCCTGTTCCTTTAAGAATCCTTAGATTCATCACCTTGGAATCCACCATGGTTCTCTATACCCCTCTATGCGTGGGCCCAGGTAACTGGCTTCTTCCAAGAAGTATGCCACAGAGCTTTTGAATTAAACAGTACGTTGAGAATTATTTGCCGGGTTTTCAGCACGTTTCACCATAATTATGATAAAGTTTGTATATGCCTCCTTAAACCCAACATGGCTGCCACGGGCATAACTATGCTGAGGCGTAGCTGACTTGGTGTTGCCTATTTTTGTTAGTGGAGACTGACAAGAAGCCATTCTTCTAAGTATCATCCCACCACCATTTTTCCATTGTTTTAAAATGCAGGGAAATTTTGCAAGTTAGCATTATAATTAGTAGCTGGAGGGTACGGTTTTATTTTTTGTGTGTGTGGTCGATGTGGATGGGGGGGTCAGGCCCTCTGTCAGTTCACTGGTTAGTTTTTATTATCCCCAGAGAGGAGAAGTGGGCATGTGTTTGGCAGGTGAAAAGGGCGGATTCTGTTTCAGAGAATTAACGATGATCCCCATGGTCATCCCGTTCCTTTAATAATCCTTTACTTCATCAGCTGGAAATCCACCACGGTTCTATATACTCCTCTTTGCGTGGGAATAGGTAACAGGGTTGTTCCAAGAAGTATGCCGCAGAGCTTTTCAATTAACCAGTACGTTGAAAATTATTTGCAGGTGTTCAGCGTTTCACCATAATTGTGATAACGTTTGTTTGTGCCTCCTGAAACCCAAGAAGGCTGCGACGGACATAACTATGCTGAGGAGTAGCTGACTTGGTTTTGCCTATTTTTGTTAGTGGAGACTGACAAGAATCCATTCTTGTAAGTATCATCTCACCATCATTTTTCCATTGTTTAAAAATGCAGGAAAATTTTGCAAGTTAGCATTATAATTAGTAGCTGGAGGCTACGGTGTTTTTTTTTTTTTTTTCCTGTGGGGTCGGTGTGGATGTGTTGGTCAGGCCCTCTGTCAGTTCCCCGGTTGGTTTTTATTATCCCCAGAGAGGAGAAGTGGGTATTAGTATGGCAGGTGAAAACTGCGGATCTGTTTCAGAGAATTAAACAGGATCCGCATGGTAATCCCGTTCCTTTAAGAATCCTTTGCTTCATGAGCTGGGAATCCACCATGGTTCTATATACTTGTCTATGCGTGGGCACAGGAAACTGGCTAGTTCCAAGAAGTATGCCTCAGAGCTTTTCAATTAACCAGTATGTTGACAATCCTTTGCAGGTTTTCAGCGTTTCACCATAATTGTGATAACGTGTGTATGTGCTAACTAAAACCAAATATGGCTGTTACGGACATAACTATGCTGAGGCGTAGCTGACTTGGTGTTGCCTATTTTTGTCAGTGGAGACTGACAAGAAGCCATTCTTCTAAGTATCATCCCACCATCATTTCTCCATTGTTTAAAAATGCAGGGAAATTTTGCAAATTGGCATTATAATTAGTAGCTGGAGGGTACTTTTTTGTTTTGTGGGGTCGGTCAGGATGGGTGTTCAGGCCCTCTGTCAGATCGCTGGTTTGTTTTTATTATCCCCAGAGAAGAGTAGTGGGCATTTGTTTGGCAGGTGAAAAGTGCGGATTCTGTTTCAGAGAATTAAACAGGATCCGCATGGTCATCTCATTCCTTTAAGAATCCTTTGCTTCATCAGCTGGGATTCCACCATGTTTCTATATACTCCTCTATGCATGGGCACAGGTACCTGGCTTGTTCCAAGAATTATGCTGGAGAGTTTTCAAATTAACCAGTATGTTGAAAATTATTTGCAGGTGTTCAGCGTTTCACCATAATTTTGATAACGTTTGTATGTCCCTCCTGAAACCCAAGAAGGCTGCGACGGACATAACTATGCTGAGTAGTAGCTGACTTGGTGTTGCCTATTTTTGTTAGTGGAGACAGACAAGAAGCCATTCTTCTAAGTATCATCCCACCACCATTTTTTCATTGTTTTAAAATGCAGGGAAATTTTGCAAGTTAGCATTATAATTAGTAGCTGGAAGGTACGGGTTTTTTTTTTGTGTGTGGTCGATGTGGATGGGGGGGGGTCAGGCCCTCTGTCAGTTCGCTGGTTAGTTTTTATTATCCCCAGAGAGGAGAAGTGGGCATGTGTTTGGCAGGTGAAAAGGGCGGATTCTGTTTCAGAGAATTAACGATGATCCCCATGGTCATCCCGTTCCTTTAATAATCCTTTACTTGATCAGCTGGAAATCCACCATGGTTCTATATACTCCTCTTTGCGTGGGAACAGGTAACTGGCTTGTTCCAAGAAGTATGCCGCAGAGCTTTTCAATTAACCAGTACGTTGAAAATTATTTGCAGGTGTTCAGCGTTTCACCATAATTGTGATAACGTTTGTTTGTGCCTCCTGAAACCCAAGAAGGCTGCGACGGACATAACTATGCTGAGGAGTAGCTGACTTGGTGTTGCCTATTTTTGTTAGTGGAGACTGACAAGAAGCCATTCTTCTAAGTATCATCCCACCACCATTTTTCCATTGTTTTAAAATGCAGGGAAATTTTGCAAGTTAGCATTATAATTAGTAGCTGGAGGCTACGGTGTTTTTTTTTTTTTTTCCTGTGGGGTCGGTGTGGATGTGTTGGTCAGGCCCTCTGTCAGTTCCCCGGTTGGTTTTTATTATCCCCAGAGAGGAGAAGTGGGTATTAGTATGGCAGGTGAAAACTGCGGATCTGTTTCAGAGAATTAAACAGGATCCGCATGGTAATCCCGTTCCTTTAAGAATCCTTTGCTTCATGAGCTGGGAATCCACCATGGTTCTATATACTTGTCTATGCGTGGGCACAGGAAACTGGCTAGTTCCAAGAAGTATGCCTCAGAGCTTTTCAATTAACCAGTATGTTGACAATCCTTTGCAGGTTTTCAGCGTTTCACCATAATTGTGATAACGTGTGTATGTGCCTACTGAAACCAAATATGGCTGCTACGGACATAACTATGCTGAGGCGTAGCTGACTTGGTGTTGCCTATTTTTGTCAGTGGAGACTGACAAGAAGCCATTCTTCTAAGTATCATCCCACCATCATTTCTCCATTGTTTAAAAATGCAGGGAAATTTTGCAAATTGGCATTATAATTAGTAGCTGGAGGGTACTTTTTTGTTTTGTGGGGTCGGTCAGGATGGGTGTTCAGGCCCTCTGTCAGATCGCTGGTTTGTTTTTATTATCCCCAGAGAAGAGTAGTGGGCATGTGTTTGGCAGGTGAAAAGTGCGGATTCTGTTTCAGAGAATTAAACAGGATCCGCATGGTCATCTCATTCCTTTAAGAATCCTTTGCTTCATCAGCTGGGATTCCACCATGTTTCTATATACTCCTCTATGCGTGGGCACAGGTACCTGGCTTGTTCCAAGAATTATGCTGGAGAGTTTTCAAATTAACCAGTACGTTGAAAATTATTTGCAGGTTTTCAGCGTTTCACCATAATTTTGATAACGTTTGTATGTCCCTCCTGAAACCCAAGAAGGCTGCGACGGACATAACTATGCTGAGGAGTAGCTGACTTGGTGTTGCCTATTTTTGTTAGTAGAGGCAGACAATAAGCCATTCTTCTAAGTATGATCCCACCACCATTTTTCCATTGTTTTAAAATGCAGGGACATTTTGCAAGTTAGCATTATAATTAGTAGCTGGAAGGTACGGTTTTTTTTTGTGTGTGTGGTCGATGTGGATGGAGGGGGGTCAGGCCCTCTGTCAGTTCGCTGGTTAGTTTTTATTATCCCCAGAGAGGAGAAGTGGGCCTGTGTTTGGCAGGTGAAAAGGGCGGATTCTGTTTCAGAGAATTAACGATGATCCCCATGGTCATCCCGTTCCTTTAATAATCCTTTACTTCATCAGCTGGAAATCCACCATGGTTCTATATACTCCTCTTTGCGTGGGAACAGGTAACTGCCTTGTTCCAAGAAGTATGCCGCAGAGCTTTTCAATTAACCAGTACGTTGAAAATTATTTGCAGGTGTTCAGCGTTTCACCATAATTGTGATAACGTGTGTTTGTGCCTCCTGAAACCCAAGGAGGCTGCGACGGACATAACCATGCTGAGGAGTAGCTGACTTGGTGTTGCCTATTTTTGTTAGTGGAGACTGACAAGAAGCCATTCTTCTAAGTATCATCCCAAGACCATTTTTCCATTGTTTTAAAATGCAGGGAAATTTTGCAAGTTAGCATTATAATTAGTAGCTGGAGGGTACGGTTTTTTTTTTCTGTGTGGTCGATGTGGATGGTGGGGGTCAGGCCCTCTGTCAGTTCGCTGGTTAGTTTTTATTATTCCCCAGAGAGGAGAAGTGGGCATGTGTTTGGCAGGTGAAAAGGGCGGATTCTGTTTCAGAGAATTAACGATGATCCCCATGGTCATCCCGTTCCTTTAATAATCCTTTACTTCATCAGCTGGAAATCCACCATGGTTCTATATACTCCTGTTTGCGTGGGAACAGGTAACTGGCTTGTTCCAAGAAGTATGCCGCAGAGCTTTTTAATTAACCACTACGTTGAAAATTATTTGCAGGTGTTCAGCGTTTCACCATAATTGTGATAACGTTTGTTTGTGCCTCCTGAAACCAAGAAGGCTGCGACGGACATAACTATGCTGAGGAGTAGCTGACTTGGTTTTGCCTATTTTTGTTAGTGGAGACTGACAAGAATCCATTCTTGTAAGTATCATCTCACCATCATTTTTCCATTGTTTAAAAATGCAGGAAAATTTTGCAAGTTAGCATTATAATTAGTAGCTGGAGGCTACGGTGTTTTTTTTTTTTTTTTCCTGTGGGGTCGGTGTGGATGTGTTGGTCAGGCCCTCTGTCAGTTCCCCGGTTGGTTTTTATTATCCCCAGAGAGGAGAAGTGGGTATTAGTATGGCAGGTGAAAACTGCGGATCTGTTTCAGAGAATTAAACAGGATCCGCATGGTAATCCCGTTCCTTTAAGAATCCTTTGCTTCATGAGCTGGGAATCCACCATGGTTCTATATACTTGTCTATGCGTGGGCACAGGAAACTGGCTAGTTCCAAGAAGTATGCCTCAGAGCTTTTCAATTAACCAGTATGTTGACAATCCTTTGCAGGTTTTCAGCATTTCACCATAATTGTGATAACGTGTGTATGTGCTAACTAAAACCAAATATGGCTGTTACGGACATAACTATGCTGAGGCGTAGCTGACTTGGTGTTGCCTATTTTTGTCAGTGGAGACTGACAAGAAGCCATTCTTCTAAGTATCATCCCACCATCATTTCTCCATTGTTTAAAAATGCAGGGAAATTTTGCAAATTGGCATTATAATTAGTAGCTGGAGGGTACTTTTTTGTTTTGTGGGGTCGGTCAGGATGGGTGTTCAGGCCCTCTGTCAGATCGCTGGTTTGTTTTTATTATCCCCAGAGAAGAGTAGTGGGCATTTGTTTGGCAGGTGAAAAGTGCGGATTCTGTTTCAGAGAATTAAACAGGATCCGCATGGTCATCTCATTCCTTTAAGAATCCTTTGCTTCATCAGCTGGGATTCCACCATGTTTCTATATACTCCTCTATGCATGGGCACAGGTACCTGGCTTGTTCCAAGAATTATGCTGGAGAGTTTTCAAATTAACCAGTATGTTGAAAATTATTTGCAGGTTTTCAGCGTTTCACCATAATTTTGATAACGTTTGTATGTCCCTCCTGAAACCCAAGAAGGCTGCGACGGACATAACTATGCTGAGTAGTAGCTGACTTGGTGTTGCCTATTTTTGTTAGTGGAGACAGACAAGAAGCCATTCTTCTAAGTATCATCCCACCACCATTTTTTCATTGTTTTAAAATGCAGGGAAATTTTGCAAGTTAGCATTATAATTAGTAGCTGGAAGGTACGGGTTTTTTTTTTGTGTGTGGTCGATGTGGATGGGGGGGGGTCAGGCCCTCTGTCAGTTCGCTGGTTAGTTTTTATTATCCCCAGAGAGGAGAAGTGGGCATGTGTTTGGCAGGTGAAAAGGGCGGATTCTGTTTCAGAGAATTAACTATGATCCCCATGGTCATCCCGTTCCTTTAATAATCCTTTACTTGATCAGCTGGAAATCCACCATGGTTCTATATACTCCTCTTTGCGTGGGAACAGGTAACTGGCTTGTTCCAAGAAGTATGCCGCAGAGCTTTTCAATTAACCAGTACGTTGAAAATTATTTGCAGGTGTTCAGCGTTTCACCATAATTGTGATAACGTTTGTTTGTGCCTCCTGAAACCCAAGAAGGCTGCGACGGACATAACTATGCTGAGGAGTAGCTGACTTGGTGTTGCCTATTTTTGTTAGTGGAGACTGACAAGAAGCCATTCTTCTAAGTATCATCCCACCACCATTTTTCCATTGTTTTAAAATGCAGGGAAATTTTGCAAGTTAGCATTATAATTAGTAGCTGGAGGCTACGGTGTTTTTTTTTTTTTTTTCCTGTGGGGTCGGTGTGGATGTGTTGGTCAGGCCCTCTGTCAGTTCCCCGGTTGGTTTTTATTATCCCCAGAGAGGAGAAGTGGGTATTAGTATGGCAGGTGAAAACTGCGGATCTGTTTCAGAGAATTAAACAGGATCCGCATGGTAATCCCGTTCCTTTAAGAATCCTTCGCTTCATGAGCTGGGAATCCACCATGGTTCTATATACTTGTCTATGCGTGGGCACAGGAAACTGGCTAGTTCCAAGAAGTATGCCTCAGAGCTTTTCAATTAACCAGTATGTTGACAATCCTTTGCAGGTTTTCAGCGTTTCACCATAATTGTGATAACGTGTGTATGTGCCTACTGAAACCAAATATGGCTGCTACGGACATAACTATGCTGAGGCGTAGCTGACTTGGTGTTGCCTATTTTTGTCAGTGGAGACTGACAAGAAGCCATTCTTCTAAGTATCATCCCACCATCATTTCTCCATTGTTTAAAAATGCAGGGAAATTTTGCAAATTGGCATTATAATTAGTAGCTGGAGGGTACTTTTTTGTTTTGTGGGGTCGGTCAGGATGGGTGTTCAGGCCCTCTGTCAGATCGCTGGTTTGTTTTTATTATCCCCAGAGAAGAGTAGTGGGCATGTGTTTGGCAGGTGAAAAGTGCGGATTCTGTTTCAGAGAATTAAACAGGATCCGCATGGTCATCTCATTCCTTTAAGAATCCTTTGCTTCATCAGCTGGTATTCCACCATGTTTCTATATACTCCTCTATGCGTGGGCACAGGTACCTGGCTTGTTCCAAGAATTATGCTGGAGAGTTTTCAAATTAACCAGTACGTTGAAAATTATTTGCAGGTTTTCAGCGTTTCACCATAATTTTGATAACGTTTGTATGTCCCTCCTGAAACCCAAGAAGGCTGCGACGGACATAACTATGCTGAGGAGTAGCTGACTTGGTGTTGCCTATTTTTGTTAGTGGAGACAGACAAGAAGCCATTCTTCTAAGTATGATCCCACCACTATTTTTCCATTGTTTTAAATGCAGGGAAGTTTTGCAAGTTAGCATTATAATTAGTAGCTGGAGGGTCCGGTTTTTTTTTTGTGTGTGGTCGATGTGGATGGGGGGGGGTCAGGCCCTCTGTCAGTTCGCTGGTTAGTTTTTATTATCCCCAGAGAGGAGAAGTGGGCATGTGTTTGGCAGGTGAAAAGGGCGGATTCTGTTTCAGAGAATTAACGATGATCCCCATGGTCATCCCGTTCCTTTAATAATCCTTTACTTCATCAGCTGGAAATCCACCATGGTTCTCTATACTCCTCTTTGCGTGGGAACAGGTAACTGCCTTGTTCCAAGAAGTATGCCGCAGAGCTTTTCAATTAACCACTACGTTGAAAATTATTTGCAGGTGTTCAGCGTTTCACCATAATTGTGAGAACCTTTGTTTGTGCCTCCTGAAACCCAAGAAGGCTGCGAAGGACATTACTATGCTGAGGAGTAGCTGACTTGGTTTTGCCTATTTTTGTTAGTGGAGACTGACAAGAATCCATTCTTGTAAGTATCATCTCACCATCATTTTTCCATTGTTTAAAAATGCAGGAAAATTTTGCAAGTTAGCATTATAATTAGTAGCTGGAGGCTACGGTGTTTTTTTTTTTTTTTTCCTGTGGGGTCGGTGTGGATGTGTTGGTCAGGCCCTCTGTCAGTTCCCCGGTTGGTTTTTATTATCCCCAGAGAGGAGAAGTGGGTATTAGTATGGCAGGTGAAAACTGCGGATCTGTTTCAGAGAATAAAACAGGATCCGCATGGTAATCCCGTTCCTTTAAGAATCCTTTGCTTCATGAGCTGGGAATCCACCATGGTTCTATATACTTGTCTATGCGTGGGCACAGGAAACTGGCTAGTTCCAAGAAGTATGCCTCAGAGCTTTTCAATTAACCAGTATGTTGACAATCCTTTGCAGGTTTTCAGCGTTTCACCATAATTGTGATAACGTGTGTATGTGCCTACTGAAACCAAATATGGCTGCTACGGACATAACTATGCTGAGGCGTAGCTGACTTGGTGTTGCCTATTTTTGTCAGTGGAGACTGACAAGAAGCCATTCTTCTAAGTATCATCCTACCATCATTTCTCCATTGTTTAAAAATGCAGGGAAATTTTGCAAATTGGCATTATAATTAGTAGCTGGAGGGTACTTTTTTGTTTTGTGGGGTCGGTCAGGATGGGTGTTCAGGCCCTCTGTCAGATCGCTGGTTTGTTTTTATTATGCCCAGAGAAGAGTAGTGGGCATGTGTTTGGCAGGTGAAAAGTGCGGATTCTGTTTCAGAGAATTAAACAGGATCCGCATGGTCATCTGATTCCTTTAAGAATACTTTGCTTCATCAGCTGGGATTCCACCATGTTTCTATATACTCCTCTATGCGTGGGCCAGGTACCTGGCTTGTTCCAAGAATTATGCTGGAGAGTTTTCAAATTAACCAGTACGTTGAAAATTATTTGCAGGTGTTCAGCGTTTCACCATAATTTTGATAACGTTTGTATGTGCCTCCTGAAACCCAAGAAGGCTGCGACGGACATAACTATGCTGAGGAGTAGCTGATTTGGTGTTGCCTATTTTTGTTAGTGGAGACTGACAAGAAGCCATTCTTCTAAGTATGATCCCACCACCATTTTTCCATTGTTTTAAAATGCAGGGAAATTATGCAAGTTAGCATTATAATTAGTAGCTGGAGGATACGGTTTTTTTTTTTTGTGTGTCTGTGGTCGATGTGGATGGGGGGGGTCAGGCCCTCTGTCAGTTCGCTGGTTAGTTTTTACTATCCCCAGAGAGGAGAAATGGGCATGTGTTTGGCAGGTGAAAAGGGCGGATTCTGTTTCAGAGAATTAACGATGATCCCCATGGTCATCCCGTTCCTTTAATAATCCTTTACTTGATCAGCTGGAAATCCACCATGGTTCTATATACTCCTCTTTGCGTGGGAACAGGTAACTGGCTTGTTCGAAGAAGTATGCCGCAGAGCTTTTCAATTAACCATTACGTTGAAAATTATTTGCAGGTGTTGAGCGTTTCACCATAATTGTGATAACGTTTGTTTGTGCCTCCTGAAACCCAAGAAGGCTGCGACGGACATAACTATGCTGAGGAGTAGCTGACTTGGTGTTGCCTATTTTTGTTAGTGGAGACTGACAAGAAGCCATTCTTCTAAGTATCATCCCACCACCATTTTTCCATTGTTTTAAAATGCAGGGAAATTTTGCAAGTTAGCATTATAATTAGTAGCTGGAGGCTACGGTGTTTTTTTTTTTTTTTTTCCTGTGGGGTCGGTGTGGATGTGTTGGTCAGGCCCTCTGTCAGTTCCCCGGTTGGTTTTTATTATCCCCAGAGAGGAGAAGTGGGTATTAGTATGGCAGGTGAAAACTGCGGATCTGTTTCAGAGAATTAAACAGGATCCGCATGGTAATCCCGTTCCTTTAAGAATCCTTTGCTTCATGAGCTGGGAATCCACCATGGTTCTATATACTTGTCTATGCGTGGGCACAGGAAACTGGCTAGTTCCAAGAAGTATGCCTCAGAGCTTTTCAATTAACCAGTATGTTGACAATCCTTTGCAGGTTTTCAGCGTTTCACCATAATTGTGATAACGTGTGTATGTGCCTACTGAAACCAAATATGGCTGCTACGGACATAACTATGCTGAGGCGTAGCTGACTTGGTGTTGCCTATTTTTGTCAGTGGAGACTGACAAGAAGCCATTCTTCTAAGTATCATCCCACCATCATTTCTCCATTGTTTAAAAATGCAGGGAAATTTTGCAAATTGGCATTATAATTAGGAGCTGGAGGGTACTTTTTTGTTTTGTGGGGTCGGTCAGGATGGGTGTTCAGGCCCTCTGTCAGATCGCTGGTTTGTTTTTATTATCCCCAGAGAAGAGTAGTGGGCATGTGTTTGGCAGGTGAAAAGTGCGGATTCTGTTTCAGAGAATTAAACAGGATCCGCATGGTCATCTCATTCCTTTAAGAATCCTTTGCTTCATCAGCTGGGATTCCACCATGTTTCTATATACTCCTCTATGCGTGGGCACAGGTACCTGGCTTGTTCCAAGAATTATGCTGGAGAGTTTTCAAATTAACCAGTACGTTGAAAATTATTTGCAGGTTTTCAGCGTTTCACCATAATTTTGATAACGTTTGTATGTCCCTCCTGAAACCCAAGAAGGCTGCGACGGACATAACTATGCTGAGGAGTAGCTGACTTGGTGTTGCCTATTTTTGTTAGTAGAGGCAGACAATAAGCCATTCTTCTAAGTATGATCCCACCACCATTTTTCCATTGTTTTAAAATGCAGGGACATTTTGCAAGTTAGCATTATAATTAGTAGCTGGAAGGTACGGTTTTTTTTGTGTGTGTGTGGTCGATGTGGATGGAGGGGGGTCAGGCCCTCTGTCAGTTCGCTGGTTAGTTTTTATTATCCCCAGAGAGGAGAAGTGGGCCTGTGTTTGGCAGGTGAAAAGGGCGGATTCTGTTTCAGAGAATTAACGATGATCCCCATGGTCATCCCGTTCCTTTAATAATCCTTTACTTCATCAGCTGGAAATCCACCATGGTTCTATATACTCCTCTTTGCGTGGGAACAGGTAACTGCCTTGTTCCAAGAAGTATGCCGCAGAGGTTTTCAATTAACCAGTACGTTGAAAATTATTTGCAGGTGTTCAGCGTTTCACCATAATTGTGATAACGTGTGTTTGTGCCTCCTGAAACCCAAGAAGGCTGCGACGGACATAACCATGCTGAGGAGTAGCTGACTTGGTGTTGCCTATTTTTGTTAGTGGAGACTGACAAGAAGCCATTCTTCTAAGTATCATCCCACCACCATTTTTCCATTGTTTTAAAATGCAGGGAAATTTTGCAAGTTAGCATTATAATTAGTAGCTGGAGGGTACGGTTTTTTTTTTCTGTGTGGTCGATGTGGATGGTGGGGGTCAGGCCCTCTGTCAGTTCGCTGGTTAGTTTTTATTATTCCCCAGAGAGGAGAAGTGGGCATGTGTTTGGCAGGTGAAAAGGGCGGATTCTGTTTCAGAGAATTAACGATGATCCCCATGGTCATCCCGTTCCTTTAATAATCCTTTACTTCATCAGCTGGAAATCCACCATGGTTCTATATACTCCTGTTTGCGTGGGAACAGGTAACTGGCTTGTTCCAAGAAGTATGCCGCAGAGCTTTTTAATTAACCACTACGTTGAAAATTATTTGCAGGTGTTCAGCGTTTCACCATAATTGTGATAACGTTTGTTTGTGCCTCCTGAAACCAAGAAGGCTGCGACGGACATAACTATGCTGAGGAGTAGCTGACTTGGTTTTGCCTATTTTTGTTAGTGGAGACTGACAAGAATCCATTCTTGTAAGTATCATCTCACCATCATTTTTCCATTGTTTAAAAAGGCAGGAAAATTTTGCAAGTTAGCATTATAATTAGTAGCTGGAGGCTACGGTGTTTTTTTTTTTTTTTTTTTCCTGTGGGGTCGGTGTGGATGTGTTGGTCAGCTCTCTGTCAGTTCCCCGGCTGGTTTTTATTATCCCCAGAGAGGAGAAGTGGGTATTAGTGTGGCAGGTGAAAACTGCGGATCTGTTTCAGAGAATTAAACAGGATCCGCATGGTAATCCCGTTCCTTTAAGAATCCTTCGCTTCATGAGCTGGGAATCCACCATGGTTCTATATACTTGTCTATGCGTGGGCACAGGAAACTGGCTAGTTCCAAGAAGTATGCCTCAGAGCTTTTCAATTAACCAGTATGTTGACAATCCTTTGCAGGTTTTCAGCGTTTCACCATAATTGTGATAACGTGTGTATGTGCCTACTGAAACCAAATATGGCTGCTACGGACATAACTATGCTGAGGCGTAGCTGACTTGGTGTTGCCTATTTTTGTCAGTGGAGACTGACAAGAAGCCATTCTTCTAAGTATCATCCCACCATCATTTCTCCATTGTTTAAAAATGCAGGGAAATTTTGCAAATTGGCATTATAATTAGTAGCTGGAGGGTACTTTTTTGTTTTGTGGGGTCGGTCAGGATGGGTGTTCAGGCCCTCTGTCAGATCGCTGGTTTGTTTTTATTATCCCCAGAGAAGAGTAGTGGGCATGTGTTTGGCAGGTGAAAAGTGCGGATTCTGTTTCAGAGAATTAAACAGGATCCGCATGGTCATCTCATTCCTTTAAGAATCCTTTGCTTCATCAGCTGGGATTCCACCATGTTTCTATATACTCCTCTATGCGTGGGCACAGGTACCTGGCTTGTTCCAAGAATTATGCTGGAGAGTTTTCAAATTAACCAGTACGTTGAAAATTATTTGCATGTTTTCAGCGTTTCACCATAATTTTGATAACGTTTGTATGTCCCTCCTGAAACCCAAGAAGGCTGCGACGGACATAACTATGCTGAGGAGTAGCTGACTTGGTGTTGCCTATTTTTGTTAGTGGAGACAGACAAGAAGCCATTCTTCTAAGTATGATCCCACCACTATTTTTCCATTGTTTAAAATGCAGGAAAGTTTTGCAAGTTAGCATTATAATTAGTAGCTGGAGGGTCCGGTTTTTTTTTTGTGTGTGGTCGATGTGGATGGGGGGGGTCAGGCCCTCTGTCAGTTCGCTGGTTAGTTTTTATTATCCCCAGAGAGGAGAAGTGGGCATGTGTTTGGCAGGTGAAAAGGGCGGATTCTGTTTCAGAGAATTAACGATGATCCCCATGGTCATCCCGTTCCTTTAATAATCCTTTACTTCATCAGCTGGAAATCCACCATGGTTCTCTATACTCCTCTTTGCGTGGGAACAGGTAACTGCCTTGTTCCAAGAAGTATGCTGCAGAGCTTTTCAATTAACCACTACGTTGAAAATTATTTGCAGGTGTTCAGCGTTTCACCATAATTGTGAGAACCTTTGTTTGTGCCTCCTGAAACCCAAGAAGGCTGCGACGGATATAACTATGCTGAGGCGTAGCTGACTTGGTTTTGCCTATTTTTGTTATTGGAGACTGACAAGAATCCATTCTTGTAAGTATCATCTCACCATCATTTTTCCATTGTTTAAAAATGCAGGAAAATTTTGCAAGTTAGCATTATAATTAGTAGCTGGAGGCTACGGTGTTTTTTTTTTTTTTTTTTTCCTGTGGGGTCGGTGTGGATGTGTTGTTCAGGCCCTCTGTCAGTTCCCCGGTTGGTTTTTATTATCCCCAGAGAGGAGAAGGGGGTATTAGTATGGCAGGTGAAAACTGCGGATCTGTTTCAGAGAATTAAACAGGATCCGCATGGTAATCCCGTTCCTTTAAGAATCCTTTGCTTCATGAGCTGGGAATCCACCATGGTTCTATATACTTGTCTATGCGTGGGCACAGGAAACTGGCTAGTTCCAAGAAGTATGCCTCAGAGCTTTTCAATTAACCAGTATGTTGACAATCCTTTGCAGGTTTTCAGCGTTTCACCATAATTGTGATAACGTGTGTATGTGCCTACTGAAACCAAATATGGCTGCTACGGACATAACTATGCTGAGGCGTAGCTGACTTGGTGTTGCCTATTTTTGTCAGTGGAGACTGACAAGAAGCCATTCTTCTAAGTATCATCCCACCATCATTTCTCCATTGTTTAAAAATGCAGGGAAATTTTGCAAATTGGCATTATAATTAGGAGCTGGAGGGTACTTTTTTGTTTTGTGAGGTCGGTCAGGATGGGTGTTCAGGCCCTCTGTCAGATCGCTGGTTTGTTTTTATTATCCCCAGAGAAGAGTAGTGGGCATGTGCTTGGCAGGTGAAAAGTGCGGATTCCGTTTCAGAGAATTAAACAGGATCCGCATGCTCATCTCATTCCTTTAAGAATCCTTTGCTTCATCAGCTGGGATTCCACCATGTTTCTATATACTCCTCTATGCGTGGGCACAGGTACCTGGCTTGTTCCAAGAATTATGATGGAGAGTTTTCAAATTAACCAGTACGTTGAAAATTATTTGCATGTTTTCAGCGTTTCACCATAATTTTGATAACCTTTGTATGTCCCTCCTGAAACCCAAGAAGGCTGCGACGGACATAACTCTGCTGAGGAGTAGCTGACTTGCTGTTGCCTATTTTTGTTAGTGGAGACAGACAAGAAGCCATTGTTCTAAGTATGATCCCACCACCATTTTTCCATTGTTTTAAAATGCAGGGAAATTTTGCAAGTTAGCATTATAATTAGTAGCTGGAGGGTACGGTTTTTTTTTTTGTGTGTGCTCGATATGGATGGGGGGGGTCAGGCCCTCTGTCAGTTCGCTGGTTAGTTTTTATTATCCCCAGAGAGGAGAAGTGGGCATGTGTTTGGCAGGTGAAAAGGGCAGATTCTGTTTCAGAGAATTAACGATGATCCCCATGGTCATCCCGTTCCTTTAATAATCCTTTACTTCATCAGCTGGAAATCCACCATGGTTCTATATACTCCTGTTTGCGTGGGAACAGGTAACTGGCTTGTTCCAAGAAGTATGCCGCAGAGCTTTTCAATTAACCACTACGTTGAAAATTATTTGCAGGTGTTCAGCGTTTCACCATAATTGTGATAACGTTTGTTTGTGCCTCCTGAAACCCAAGAAGGCTGCGATGGACATAGCTATGCTGAGGAGTAGCTGACTTGGTGTTGCCTATTTTTGTTAGTGGAGACTGACAAGAAGCCATTCTTCTAAGTATCATCCCACCACCATTTTTCCAATGTTTTAAAATGCAGGGAAATTTTGCAAGTTAGCATTATAATTAGTAGCTGGAGGGTATGGTTTTTTTTTTGTGTGTGTGGTCGATGTGGTTGGGGGGGTCAGGCCCTCTGTCAGTTCGCTGATTAGTTTTTATTATCCCCAGAGAGGAGAAGTGGGCATGTGTTTGGCAGATGAAAAGGGCGGATTCTGTTTCAGAGAATTAACGATGATCCCCATGGTCATCCCGTTCCTTTAATAATCCTTTACTTCATCAGCTGGAAATCCACCATGGTTCTATATACTCCTGTTTGCGTGGGAACAGGTAACTGCCTTGTTCCAAGAAGTATGCCGCAGAGCTTTTCAATTAACCACTACGTTGAAAATTATTTGCAGGTGTTCAGCGTTTCACCATAATTGTGATAACGTGTGTTTGTGCCTCCTGAAACCCAAGAAGGCTGCGACGGACATAACTATGCTGAGGAGTAGCTGACTTGGTGTTGCCTATTTTTGTTAGTGGAGACTGACAAGAAGCCATTCTTCTAAGTATCATCCCACCACCATTTTTCCATTGTTTTAAAATGCAGGGAAATTTTGCAAGTTAGCATTATAATTAGTAGCTGGAGGCTACGGTGTTTTGTTTTTTTTTTTTTCCTGTAGGGTCGGTGTGGATGTGTTGGTCAGGCCCTCTGTCAGTTCCCCGGTTGGTTTTTGTTATCCCCAGAGAGGAGAAGTGAGTATTAGTATGGCAGGTGAAAACTGCGGATCTGTTTCAGAGAATTAAACAGGATCCGCATGGTAATCCCGTTCCTTTAAGAATCCTTTGCTTCATGAGCTAGGAATCCACCATGGTTCTATATACTTGTCTATGCGTGGGCACAGGAAACTGGCTAGTTCCAAGAAGTATGCCTCAGAGCTTTTCAATTAACCAGTATGTTGACAATCCTTTGCAGGTTTTCAGCATTTCACCATAATTGTGAGAACCTTTGTTTGTGCCTCCTGAAACCCAAGAAGGCTGCGACGGACATAACTATGCTGAGGTGTAGCTGACTTGGTGTTGCCTGTTTTTGTTAGTGGAGACTGACAAGAAGCCATTCTTCTAAGTATCATCCCACCACCATTTTTCCATTGTTTTAAATTGCAGGGAAATTTTGCAAGTTAGCATTATAATTAGTAGCTGGAGGGTACGGTTTTTTTTTTTTTTTTTGGGTGGTCGATGTGGATGGTGGGGGTCAGGCCCTCTCTCAGTTCGCTGGTTAGTTTTTATTATCCCCAGAGAGGAGAACTGGGCATGTGTTTGGCAGGTGAAAAGGGCGGATTCTGTTTCAGAGAATTAACGATGATCCCCATGGTCATCCCGTTCCTTTAATAATCCTTTACTTCATCAGCTGGAAATCCACCATGGTTCTATATACTCCTCTTTGCGTGGGAACAGGTAAGTGGCTTGTTCCAAGAAGTATGCCACAGAGCTTTTCAATTTACCACTACGTTGAAAATTATTTGCAGGTGTTCAGCGTTTTACCATAATTGTGAGAACCTTTGTTTGTGCCTCCTGAAACCCTAGAAGGCTGCGACGGACATAACTATGCTGAGGAGTAGCTGACTTGGTGTTGCCTATTTTTGTTAGTGGAGACTGACAAGAAGCCATTCTTCTAAGTATCATCCCACCACCATTTTTCCATTGTTTTAAAATGCAGGGAAATTTTGCAAGTTAGCATTATATTAGTAGCTGGAGGGTACGGTTTTTTTTTTTTTTTGTGTGTGGTCGATGTGGATGGTGGCGGTCAGGCCCTCTGTCAGTTCGCTGGTTAGTTTTTATTATCCCCAGAGAGGAGAAGTGGGAATGTGTTTGGCAGGTGAAAAGTGCGGATTCTGTTTCAGAGAATTAAACAGGATCCGCATGGTCATCTCATTCCTTTAAGAATCCTTTTCTTCATCAGCTGGGATTCCACCATGTTTCTATATACTCCTCTATGCGTGGGCACGGGTACCTGGCTTATTCCAAGAATTATGCTGGAGAGTTTTCAAATTCACCACTACGTTGAAAATTATTTGCAGGTGTTGAGCGTTTCACCATAATTGTGTTAACGTGTGTTTGTGCCTCCTGAAACCCAAGAAGGCTGCGACGGACATAACTATGCTGAGGAGTAGCTGACTTGGTGTTGCCTATTTTTGTTAGTGGAGACTGACAAGAAGCCATTCTTCTAAGTATCATCCCACCACCATTTTTCCATTGTTTTAAAATGCAGGGAAATTTTGCAAGTTAGCATTTTAATTAGTAGCTGGAGGCTACGGTGTTTTGTTTTGTTTTTTTTCCTGTAGGGTCGGTGTGGATGTGTTGGTCAGGCCTTCTGTCAGTTCCCCGGTTGGTTTTTATTATCCCGAGAGAGGAGAAGTGAGTATTAGTATGGCAGGTGAAAACTGCGGATCTGTTTCAGAGAATTAAACAGGATCCGCATGGTAATCCCGTTCCTTTAAGAATCCTTTGCTTCATGAGCTGGGAATCCACCATGGTTCTATATACTTGTCTATGCGTGGGCACAGGAAACTGGCTAGTTCCAAGAAGTATGCCTCAGAGCTTTTCAATTAACCAGTATGTTGACAATCCTTTGCAGGTTTTCAGCGTTTCACCATAATTGTGATAACGTGTGTATGTGCCTACTGAAACCAAATATGGCTGCTACGGACATAACTATGCTGAGGCGTAGCTGACTTGGTGTTGCCTATTTTTGTCAGTGGAGACTGACAAGAAGCCATTCTTCTAAGTATCATCCCACCATCATTTCTCCATTGTTTAAAAATGCAGGGAAATTTTGCAAATTGGCATTATAATTAGGAGCTGGAGGGTACTTTTTTGTTTTGTGAGGTCGGTCAGGATGGGTGTTCAGGCCCTCTGTCAGATCGCTGGTTTGTTTTTATTATCCCCAGAGAAGAGTAGTGGGCATGTGTTTGGCAGGTGAAAAGTGTGGATTCCGTTTCAGAGAATTAAACAGGATCCGCATCCTCATCTCATTCCTTTAAGAATCCTTTGCTTCATCAGCTGGGATTCCACCATGTTTCTATATACTCCTCTATGCGTGGGCACGGGTACCTGGCTTGTTCCAAGAATTATGCTGGAGAGTTTTCAAATTAACCAGTACGTTGAAAATTATTTGCATGTTTTCAGCGTTTCACCATAATTTTGATAACCTTTGTATGTCCCTCCTGAAACCCAAGAAGGCTGCGACGGACATAACTCTGCTGAGGAGTAGCTGACTTGCTGTTGCCTATTTTTGTTAGTGGAGACAGACAAGAAGCCATTGTTCTAAGTATGATCCCACCACCATTTTTCCTTTGTTTTAAAATGCAGGGAAATTTTCAAGTTAGCATTATAATTAGTAGCTGGAGGGTACGGTTTTTTTTTTTGTGTGTGGTCGATGTAGATGGTGGGGGTCAGGCCCTCTGTCAGTTCGCTGGTTAGTTTTTATTATCCCCAGAGAGGAGAAGGGAGCATGTGTTTGGCAGGTGAACAGGGCGGATTCTGTTTCAGAGAATTAACTTTGATCCCCATGGTCATCCCGTTCCTTTAATAATCCTTTACTTCTTCAGCTGGAAATCCACCATGGTTCTATATACTCCTCTTTGCGTGGGAACAGGTAACGGGATTGTTCCAAGAAGTATGCCGCAGAGCTTTTCAATTAACCACTACGTTGAAAATTATTTGCAAGTGTTCAGCGTTTCACCATAATTGTGAGAACCTTTGTTTGTGCCTCCTGAAACCCAAGAAGGCTGCGACGGACATCACTATGCTGAGGCGTAGCTGACTTGGTGTTGCCTATTTTTGTTAGTGGAGACAGACAAGAAGCCATTCTTCTAAGTATGATCCCACCACCATTTTTCCATTGTTTTAAAATGCAGGGAAATTTTGCAAGTTAGCATTATAATTAGTACCTGGAGGGTACGGTTTTTTTTTTTTTTTGTGTGGTCGATGTAGATGGTGGGGGTCAGGCCCTCTGTCAGTTCGCTGGTTAGTTTTTATTATCCCCAGAGAGGAGAAGGCGGCATGTGTTTGGCAGGTGAACAGGGCGGATTCTGTTTCAGAGCATTAACGATGATCCCCATGGTCATCCCGTTCCTTTAATAATCCTTTACTTCTTCAGCTGGAAATCCACCATGGTTCTCTATACTCCTCTTTGCGTGGGAACAGGTAACTGCCTTGTTCCAAGAAGTATGCCCCAGAGCTTTTCAATTAAACACTACGTTGAAAATTATTTGCAGGTGTTCAGCGTTTCACCATAATTGTGAGAACCTTTGTTTGTGCCTCCTGAAACCCAAGAAGGCTGCGACGGACATAACTATGCTGAGGAGTAGCTGACTTGGTGTTGCCTATTTTTGTTAGTGGAGACTGACAAGAAGCCATTCTTCTAAGTATCATCCCACCACCATTTTTCCATTGTTTTAAAATGCAGGGAAATTTTGCAAGTTAGCATTATAATTAGTAGCTGGAGGGTACGGTTTTTTTTTCTGTGTGGTCGATGTGGATGGTGGGGGTCAGGCCCTCTGTCAGTTCGCTGGTTAGTTTTTATTATCCCCAGAGAGTAGAAGTGGGCATGTGTTTGGCAGGTGAAAAGGGCGGATTCTGTTTCAGAGAATTAACGATGATCCCCATGGTCATCCCGTTCCTTTAATAATCCTTTACTTCATCAGCTGGAAATCCACCATGGTTCTATATACTCCTCTTTGCATGGGAACAGGTAACTGCCTTGTTCCAAGTAGTATGCCGCAGAGCTTTTCAATTAACCAGTACGTTGAAAATTATTTGCAGGTGTTCAGCGTTTCACCATAATTGTGAGAACATTTGTTTGTGCCTCCTGAAACCCAAGAAGGCTGCGACGGACATAACTATGCTGAGGTGTAGCTGACTTGGTGTTGCCTATTTTTGTTAGTGGAGACTGACAAGAATCCATTCTTCGAAGTATGATCTCACCATCATTTTTCCATTGTTTAAAAATGCAGGAAAATTTTGCAAATTAGCATTATAATTAGTAGCTGGAGGCTACGGTGTTCTTTTTTTTTTTTTTCCTGTGGGGTCGGTGTGGATGTGTTGGTCAAGCCCTCTGTCAGTTCCCCGGTTGGTTTTTATTATCCCCAGAGAGGAGAAGTGGGTATTAGTATGGCAGGTGAAAACTGCGGATCTGTTTCAGAGAATTAAACAGGATCCGCATGGTAGTCCCCTTTCTTTAAGAATCCTTTGCTTCATGAACTGGGAATCCACCATGGTTCTATATACTTGTCTATGCGTGGGTACAGGAAACTGGCTAGTTCCAAGAACTATGCCTCAGAGCTTTTCAATTAACCAGTATGTTGACAATCCTTTGCAGGTTTTCAGCGTTTCACCATAATTGTGATAACGTGTGTACGTCCCTACGGAAACCAAATATGGCTGCTACGGATATAACTATGCTGAGGCGTAGCTCACTTGGTGTTGCCTATTTTTGTCAGTGGAGACTGACAAGAAGCCATTCTTCTAAGTATCATCCCACCATCATTTCTCCATTGTTTAAAAATGCAGAGAAATTTTGCAAATTGGCATTATAATTAGTAGCTGGAGGGTACTTTTTTGTTTTGTGGGGTCGGTCAGGATGGGTGTTCAGGCCCTCTGTCAGATCGCTGGTTTGTTTTTATTATGCCCAGAGAAGAGTAGTGGGCATGTGTTTGGCAGGTGAAAAGTGCGGATTCTGTTTCAGAGAATTAAACAGGATCCGCATGGTCATCTCAATTCTTTAAGAATCCTTTGCTTCATCAGCTGGGATTCCACCATGTTTCTATATACTCCTCTATGCGTGGGCACAGGTACCTGGCTTGTTCCAAGAATTATGCTGGAGAGTTTTCAAATTAACCAGTACGTTGAAAATTATTTGCAGGTTTTCAGCGTTTCACCATAATTTTGATAACGTTTGTATGTCCCTCCTGAAACCCAAGAAGGCTGCGACGCACATAACTATGCTGAGGAGTAGCTGACTTGGTGTTGCCTATTTTTGTTAGTGGAGACAGACAAGAAGCCATTGTTCTAAGTATGATCCCACCACCATTTTTCCATTGTTTTAAAATGCAGGGAAATTTTGCAAGTTAGCATTATAATTAGTAGGTGGAGGGTACGGTTTTTTTTTTGTGTGTGTGGTCGATATGGATGGGGGGGGGTCAGGCCCTCTGTCAGTTCGCTGGTTAGTGTTTATTATCCCCAGAGAGGAGAAGTGGGCATGTGTTTGGCAGGTGAAAAGGGCGGATTCTGTTTCAGAGAATTAACGATGATCCCCATGGTCATCCCGTTCCTTTAATAATCCTTTATTTCATCAGCTGGAAATCCACCATGGTTCTCTATACTCCTCTTTGCGTGGGAACAGGTAACTGCCTAGTTCCAAGAAGTATGCCGCAGAGCTTTTCAATTAACGGCTACGTTGAAAATTATTTGCAGGTGTTCATCGCTTCACCATAATTGTTAGAACCTTTGTTTGTGCCTCCTGAAACCCAAGAAGGCTGCGACGGACATAACTATGCTGAGCAGTAGCTGACTTGGTGTTGCCTATTTTTGTTAGTGGAGACTGACAAGAAGCCATTCTTCTAAGTATCATCCCACCACCATTTTTCCATTGTTTTAAAATGCAGGGAAATTTTGCAAGTTAGCATTATAATTAGTAGCTGGAGGGTACGGTTTTTTTTTGTGTGTGGTCGATGTGGATGGTGGGGGTCAGGCCCTCTGTCAGTTCGCTGGGTAGTTTTTATTATCCCCAGAGAGGAGAAGTGGGCATGTGTTTGGCAGGTGAAAAGGGCGCATTCTGTTTCAGAGAATTAACGATGATCCCCATGGTCATCCCGTTCCTTTAATAATCCTTTACTTCATCAGCAGGAAATCCACCATGGTTCTCTATACTCCTCTTTGCGTGGGAACAGGTAACTGCCTTGTTCCAAGAAGTATGCCGCAGAGCTTTTCAATTAACCACTACGTTGAAAATTATTTGCAGGTGTTCAGCGTTTCACCATAATTGTGATAACGTTTGTTTGTGCCTCCTGAAACCCAAGAAGGCTGCGATGGACATAGCTATGATGAGGAGTAGCTGACTTGGTGTTGCCTATTTTTGTTAGTGGAGACTGACAAGAAGCCATTCTTCTAAGTATCATCCCACCACCATTTTTCCATTGTTTTAAAATGCAGGAAATTTTGCAAGTTAGCATTATAATTAGTAGCTGGAGGGTATGGTTTTTTTTGTGTGTGTGTGGTCGATGTGGTTGGGGGGGTCAGGCCCTCTGTCAGTTCGCTGATTAGTTTTTATTATCCCCAGAGAGGAGAAGTGGGCATGTGTTTGGCAGGTGAAAAGGGCGGATTCTGTTTCAGAGAATTAACGATGATCCCCATGGTCATCCCGTTCCTTTAATAATCCTTTACTTCATCAGCTGGAAATCCACCATGGTTCTATATACTCCTGTTTGCGTGGGAACAGGTAACTGCCTTGTTCCAAGAAGTATGCCGCAGAGCTTTTCAATTAACCACTACGTTGAAAATTATTTCCAGGTGTTCAGCGTTTCACCATAATTGTGAGAACCTTTGTTTGTGCCTCCTGAAACCCAAGAAGGCTGCGACGGACATAACTATGCTGAGGAGTAGCTGACTTGGTGTTGCCTATTTTTGTTAGTGGATACTGACAAGAAGCCATTCTTCTAAGTATCATCCCACCACCATTTTTCCATTGTTTTAAAATGCAGGGAAATTTTGCAAGTTAGCATTGTAATTAGTAGCTGGAGGCTACGGTGTTTTTTTTTTTTTTTTTTCCTGTAGAGTCGGTGTGGATGTGTTGGTCAGGCCCTCTGTCAGTTCCCCGGTTGGTTTTTATTATCCCCAGAGAGGAGAAGTGAGTATTAGTATGGCAGGTGAAAACTGCGGATCTGTTTCAGAGAATTAAACAGGATCCGCATGGTAATCCCGTTCCTTTAAGAATCCTTTGCTTCATGAGCTGGGAATCCACCATGGTTCTATATACTTGTCTATGCGTGGGCACAGGAAACTGGCTAGTTCCAAGAAGTATGCCTCAGAGCTTTTCAATTAACCAGTATGTTGACAATCCTTTGCAGGTTTTCAGCGTTTCACCATAATTGTGACAACCTTTGTTTGCGCCTCCTGAAACCCAAGAAGGCTGCGACGGGCATAACTATGCTGAGGTGTAGCTGACTTGGTGTTGCCTGTTTTTGTTAGTGGAGACTGACAAGAAGCCATTCTTCTAAGTATCATCCCACCACCATTTTTCCATTGTTTTAAAATGCAGGGAAATTTTGCAAGTTAGCATTATAATTAGTAGCTGGAGGGTACGGTTTTTTTTTTTTTTTGGGTGGTCGATGTGGATGGTGGGGGTCAGGCCCTCTCTCAGTTCGCTGGTTAGTTTTTATTATCCCCAGAGAGGAGAACTGGGCATGTGTTTGGCAGGTGAAAAGGGCGGATTCTGTTTCAGAGAATTAACGATGATCCCCATGGTCATCCCGTTCCTTTAATAATCCTTTACTTCATCAGCTGGAAATCCACCATGGTTCTATATACTCCTCTTTGCGTGGGAACAGGTAACTGGCTTGTTCCAAGAAGTATGCCACAGAGCTTTTCAATTAGCCACTACGTTGAAAATTATTTGCAGGTGTTCAGCGTTTTACCATAATTGTGAGAACCTTTGTTTGTGCCTCCTGAAACCCAAGAAGGCTGCGACGGACATAACTATGCTGAGGCGTAGCTGACTTGGTGTTGCCTATTTTTGTTAGTGGAGACTGACAAGAAGCCATTCTTCTAAGTAGCATCCCACCACCATTTTTCCATTGTTTTAAAATGCAGGGAAATTTTGCAAGTTAGCATTATATTAGTAGCTGGAGGGTACGGTTTTTTTTTTTTGTGTGTGGTCGATGTGGATGGTGGCAGTCAGGCCCTCTGTCAGTTCGCTGGTTAGTTTTTATTATCCCCAAAGAGGAGAAGTGGGCATGTGTTTGGCAGGTGAAAAGGGCGGATTCTGTTTCAGAGAATTAACGATGATCCCCATGGTCATCCCGTTCCTTTAATAATCCTTTACTTCATCAGCTGGAAATCCACCATGGTTCTATATACTCCTCTTTGGGTGGGAACAGGTAACTGCCTTGTTCCAAGAAGTATGCCGCAGAGCTTTTCAATTAACCACTACGTTGAAAATTATTTGCAGGTGTTCAGCGTTTCACCATAATTTTGATAACGTGTGTTTGTGCCTCCTGAAACCCAAGAAGGCTGCGACGGACATAACTATGCTGAGGAGTAGCTGACTTGGTGTTGCCTCTTTTTGTTAGTGGATACTGACAAGAAGCCATTCTTCTAAGTATCATCCCACCACCATTTTTCCATTGTTTTAAAATGCAGGGAAATTTTGCAAGTAAGCATTATAATTAGTAGCTGGAGGCTACGGTGTTTTGTTTTTTTTTTTTTCCTGTGGGGTCGGTGTGGATGTGTTGGTCAGGCCTTCTGTCAGTTCCCCGGTTGGTTTTTATTATCCCCAGAGAGGAGAAGTGAGTATTAGTATGGCAGGTGAAAACTGCGGATCTGTTTCAGAGAATTAAACAGGATCCGCATGGTAATCCCGTTCCTTTAAGAATCCTTTGCTTCATGAGCTGGGAATCCACCATGGTTCTATATACTTCTCTATGCGTGGGCACAGGAAACTGGCTAGTTCCAAGAAGTATGCATGAGAGCTTTTCAATTAACCAGTATGTTGACAATCCTTTGCAGGTTTTCAGCGTTTCACCATAATTGTGATAACGTGTGTATGTGCCTACTGAAACCAAATATGGCTGCTACCGACATAACTATGCTGAGGCGTAGCTGACTTGGTGTTGCCTATTTTTGTCAGTGGAGACTAACAGGAAGCCATTCTTCTAAGTATCATCCCATCATCATTTCTCCATTGTTTAAAAATGCAGGGAAATTTTGCAAATTGGCATTATAATTAGTAGCTAGAGGGTACTTTTTTGTTTTGTGGGGTCGGTCAGGATGGGAGTTCAGGCCCTCTGTCAGATCGCTGGTTTGTTTTTATTATCCCCAGAGAAGAGTAGTGGGCATGTGTTTGGCAGGTGAAAAGTGCGGATTCTGTTTCAGAGAATTAAACAGGATCCACATGGTCATCTCATTCCTTTAAGAATCCTTTGCTTCATCAGCTGGGATTCCACCATGTTTCTACATACTCCTCTATGCGTGGGCACAGGTACCTGGCTTGTTCAAGAATTATGCTGGAGAGTTTTCAAATTAACCAGTACGTTGAAAATTATTTGCAGGTCCTCAGCGTTTCACCATAATTTTGATATCGTTTGTATGTCCCTCCTGAAACCCAAGAAGGCTGCGACGGACATAACTATGCTGAGGAGTAGCTGACTTGGTGTTGCCTATTTTTGTTAGTGGAGACTGACAAGAAGCCATTCTTCTAAGTATCATCCCACCACCATTTTTCCATTGTTTTAAAATGCAGGGAAATTTTGCAAGTTAGCATTAAAATTAGTAGCTGGAGGGTACGGTTTTTTTTTGTGTGTGGTCGATGTGGATGGGGGGGGGGTCAGGCCCTCTGTCAGTTCGCTGGTTAGTTTTTATTATCCCCAGAGAGGAGAAGTGGGCATGTGTTTGGCAGGTGAAAAGGGCGGATTCTGTTTCAGAGAATTAACGATGATCCCCATGGTCATCCCGTTCCTTTAATAATCCTTTACTTCATCAGCTGGAAATCCACCATTGTTCTATATACTCCTCTTTTGGTGGGAACAGGTAACTGCCTTGTTCCAAGAAGTATGCCGCAGAGCTTTTCAATTAACCACTACGTTGAAAATTATTTGCAGGTGTTCAGCGTTTCACCATAATTGTGATAACGTGTGTTTGTGCCTCCTGAAACCCAAGAAGGCTGCGACGGACATAACTATGCTGAGGAGTAGCTGACTTGGTGTTGCCTATTTTTGTCAGTGGAGACTGACAAGAAGCCATTCTTCTAAGTATCATCCCACCATCATTTCTCCATTGTTTAAAAATGCAGGGAAATTTTGCAAATTGGCATTATAATTAGTAGCTGGAGGGTACTTTTTTGTTTTGTGGGGTCGGTCAGGATGGGTGTTCAGGCCCTCTGTAAGATCGCTGATTTGATTTTATTATCCCCAGAGAAGAGTAGTGGGCATGTGTTTGGCAGGTGAAAAGTGCGGATTCTGTTTCAGAGAATTAAACAGGATCCGCATGGTCATCTCATTCCTTTAAGAATCCTTTGCTTCATCAGCTGGGATTCCACCATGTTTCTACATACTCCTCTATGCGTGGGCACAGGTACCTGGCTTGTTCCAAGAATTATGCTGGAGAGTTTTCAAATTAACCAGTACGTTGAAAATTATTTGCAGGTCCTCAGCGTTTCACCATAATTTTGATATCGTTTGTATGTCCCTCCTGAAACCCAAGAAGGCTGCGACAGACATAACTATGCTGAGGAGTAGCTGACTTGGTGTTGCCTATTTTTGTTAGTGGAGACTGACAAGAAGCCATTGTTCTAAGTATCATCCCACCACCATTTTTCCATTGTTTTAAAATGCAGGGAAATTTTGCAAGTTAGCATTATAATTAGTAGCTGGAGGGTACGTTTTTTTTGTGTGTGTGTGGTCGATGTGGATTGGGGGGGGGTCAGGCCCTCTGTCAGTTCGCTGGTTAGTTTTTATTATCCCCAGAGAGGAGAAGTGGGCATGAGTGTGGCAGGTGAAAAGGGCGGATTCTGTTTCAGAGAATTAACGATGATCCCCATGGTCATCCGGTTCCTTTAATAATCCTTTACTTCATCAGCTGGAAATCCACCATGGTTCTATATACTCCTATTTGCGTGGGAACAGGTAACTGGCTTGTTCCAAGAAGTATGCCGCAGAGCTTTTCAATTAACCATTACGTTGAAAATTATTTGCAGGTGTTCAGCGTTTCACCATAATTGTGATAACGTGTGTTTGTGCCTCCTGAAACCCAAGATGGCTGCGACGGATATAACTATGCTGAGGAGTAGCTGACTTGGTGTTGCCTATTTTTGTTAAGGGAGACTGACAAGAAGCCATTCTTCTAAGTATCATCCCACCACCACTTTTCCTTTGTTTTAAAATGCAGGGAAATTTTGCAATTTAGCATTATACTTAGTAGCTGGAGGGTACGGTTTTTTTTTTTTTGTGTGGTCGATGTGGACGGGGGGGTCAGGCCCTCTGTCAGTTCGCTGGTTAGTTTTTATTATCCCCAGAGAGGAGAAGTGGGCATGTGTTTGGCAGGTGAAAAGGGCGGATTCTGTTTCAGAGAATTAACGATGATCCCCATGGTCATCTCGTTCCTTTAATAATCCTTTACTTCATCAGCTGGAAATCCACCATGGTTCTCCATACTCCTCTTTGGGTGGGAACATGTAACTGCCTTGTTCCAAGAAGTATGCCGCAGAGCTTTTCAATTAACCACTACGTTGAAAATTATTTCCAGGTGTTCAGCGTTTCACCATAATTTTGAGAACCTTTGTTTGTGCCTCCTGAAACCCAAGAAGGCTGCGACGGACATAACTATGCTGAGGAGTAGCTGACTTGGTGTTGCCTATTTTTGTTAGTGGAGACTGACAAGAAGCCATTCTTCTAAGTATCATCCCACCACCATTTTTCCATTGTTTTAAAATGCAGGGAAATTTTGCAAGTTAGCATTATAATTAGTAGCTGGAGGGTACGGTTTTTTTTTTTGTGTGTGGTCGATGTGGATGGGGGGGGGGGTCAGGCCCTCTGTCAGTTCGCTGGTTAGTTTTTATTATCCCCAGAGAGGAGAAGTGGGCATGTGTTTGGCAGGTGAAAAGGGCGGATTCTGTTTCAGAGAATTAACGATGATCCCCATGGTCATCCCGTTCCTTTAATAATCCTTTACTTCATCAGCTGGAAATCCACCATGGTTCTATATACTCCTCTTTTGGTGGGAACAGGTAACTGCCTTGTTCCAAGAAGTATGCCGCAGAGCTTTTCAATTAACCACTACGTTGAAAATTATTTGCAGGTGTTCAGCGTTTCACCATAATTGTGATAACCTGTGTTTGTGCCTCCTGAAACCCAAGAAGGCTGCGACGGACATAACTATGCTGAGGAGTAGCTGACTTGGTGTTGCCTATTTTTGTCAGTGGAGACTGACAAGAAGCCATCTTCTAAGTATCATCCCACCATCATTTCTCCATTGTTTAAAAATGCAGGGAAATTTTGCAAATTGGCATTATAATTAGTAGCTGGAGGGTACTTTTTTGTTTTGTGGGGTCGGTCAGGATGGGTGTTCAGGCCCTCTGTCAGATCGCTGGTTTGATTTTATTATCCCCAGAGAAGAGTAGTGGGCATGTGTTAGGCAGGTGAAAAGTGCGGATTCTGTTTCAGAGAATTAAACAGGATCCGCATGGTCATCTCATTCCTTTAAGAATCCTTTGCTTCATCAGCTGGGATTCCACCATGTTTCTACATACTCCTCTATGCGTGGGCACAGGTACCTGGCTTGTTCCAAGAAGTATGCCGCAGAGCTTTTCAATTAACCAGTACGTTGAAAATTATTTGCAGGTGTTCAGCGTTTCACCATAATTGTGAGAACCTTTGTTTGTGCCTCCTGAAACCCAAGAGTGCTGCGACGGACATAACTATGCTGAGGAGTAGCTGACTTGGTGTTGCCTATTTTTGTTAGTGGAGACTGACAAGAAGCCATCTACTAAGTATCATCCCACCACCATTTTTCCATTGTTTTAAAATGCAGGGAAATTTTGCAAGTTAGCATTATAATTAGTAGCTGGAGGGTACGGTTTTTTTTTTGTGTGTGGTCGATGTGGATGGTGGGGGTCAGGCCCTCTGTCAGTTCGCTCGTTAGTTTTTATTATCCCCAGAGAGGAGAAGTGGGCATGTGTTTGGCAGGTGAAAAGGGCGGATTCTGTTTCAGAGAATTAACGATGATCCCCATGGTCATCCCGTTCCTTTAATAATCCTTTACTTCATCAGCTGGAAATCCACCATGGTTCTCTATACTCCTCTTTGGGTGGGAACAGGTAACTGCCTTGTTCCAAGAAGTATGCCGCAGAGCTTTTCAATTAACCACTACGTTGAAAATTATTTGCAGGTGTTCAGCGTTTCACCATAATTGTGATAACGTGTGTTTGTGCCTCCTGAAACCCAAGAAGGCTGCGACGGACATAACTATGCTGAGGAGTAGCTGACTTGGTGTTTGGCAGGTGAAAAGGGCGGATTCTGTTTCAGAGAATTAACATTATCACAATTATGGTGAAACGCTGAACACCTGCAAATAATTTTCAACGTAGTGGTTAATTGAAAAGCTCTGCAGCATACTTCTTGGAACAAGGCAGTTACCTGTTCCCACGCAAAGAGGAGTATAGAGAACCATGGTGGATTTCCAGCTGATGAAGTAAAGGATTATTAAAGGAACGGGATGACCATGGGGATCATCGTTAATTCTCTGAAACAGAATCCGCCCTTTTCACCTGCCAAACACATGCCCACTTCTCCTTTCTGGGGATAATAAAAACTAACCAGCGAACTGACAGAGGGCCTGACTCCTCCATCCACATCGACCACACACACAAAAAAAACCGTACTCTCCAGCTACTAATTATAATGCTAACTTGCAAAATTTCCCTGCATTTTAAAACAATGGAAAAATGGTGGTGGGATGATACTTAGAAGAATGGCTTCTTGTCAGTCTCTACTGACAAAAATAGGCAACACCAAGTCAGCTACGCCTCAGCATAGTTATGTCCGTAGCAGCCATATTTGGTTTCAGTAGGCACATACACACGTTATCACAATTATGGTGAAACGCTGAAAACCTGCAAAGGATTTTCAACATACTGGTTAATTGAAAAGCTCTGAGGCATACTTCTTGGAACAAGCCAGTTACCTGTTCCCACACAAAGAGGAGTATATAGAACCATGGTGGATTCCCAGCTCATGAAGCAAAGGATTCTTAAAGGAACGGGATTACGATGCGGATCCTGTTAGTTCTCTGAAACAGATCCGCAGTTTTCACCTGCCATACTAATACCCACTTCTCCTCTCTGGGGATAATAAAAACAAACCAGCGAACTGAGAGAGGGCCTGACCAACACATCCACACCGACCCCATAGGAAAAAAAAAAAAAAAAGCACCGTAGCCTCCAGCTACTAATTATAATGCTAACTTGCAAAATTTTCCTGCATTTTTAAACAATGGAAAAATGATGGTGAGATGATACTTAGAAGAATGGATTCTTGCCAGTCTCCACTAACAAAAATAGGCAACACCAAGTCAGCTACTCCTCAGCATAGTTATTTCCGTCGCAGCCTTCTTGGGTTTCAGGAGGGACATAGAAACGTTATCAAAATTATGGTGAAACGCTGAAAACCTGCAAATAATTTTCAACGTACTGGTTAATTTGAAAACTCTCCAGCATAATTCTTGGAACAATCCAGGTACCTGTGCCCACGCATAGAGGAGTATATAGAAACATGGTGGAATCCCAGCTGATGAAGCAAAGGATTCTTAAAGGAATGAGATGACCATGCGGATCCTGTTTAATTCTCTGAAACAGAATCCGCACTTTTCACCTGCCAAACACATGCCCACTACTCTTCTCTGGGGATAATAAAAACAAACCAGCGATCTGACAGAGGGCCTGAACACCCATCCTGACCGACCCCACAAAACAAAAAAGTACCCTCCAGCTACTAATTATAATGCCAATTTGCAAAATTTCCCTGCATTTTTAAACAATGGAGAAATGATGGTGGGATGATACTTAGAAGAATGGCTTCTTGTCTGTCTCCACTGACAAAAATAGGCAACACCAAGTCAGCTACGCCTCAGCATAGTTATGTCCGTAGCAGCCATATTTGGTTTCAGTAGGCACATACACACGTTATCACAATTATGGTGAAATGCTGAAAACCTGCAAAGGATTGTCAACATACTGGTTAATTGAAAAGCTCGGAGGCATACTTATTGGAACAAGCCAGTTACCTGTTCCCACGCAAAGAGGAGTATATAGAACCATGGTGGATTCCCAGCTCATGAAGCAAAGGATTCTTAAAGGAACGGGATTACCATGCGGAACCTCTTTAATTCTCTGAAGGAGATCCGCAGTTTTCACCTGCCATACTAATACCCACTTCTCCTCTCTGGGGATAATAAAAACCAACCGGGGAACTGACAGAGGGCCTGACCAACACATCCACACCGACCCCACAGGAAAAAAAAAAAAAAAAAAAAAACACCGTAGCCTCCAGCTACAAATTATAATGCTAACTTGCAAAATTTTCCTGCATTTTTAAACAATGGAAAAATGATGGTGAGATGATACTTAGAAGAATGGATTCTTGTCAGTCTCCACTAACAAAAATAGGCAAAACCAAGTCAGCTACGCCTCAGCATAGTTACGTCCGTCGCAGCCTTCTTGGGTTTCAGGAGGCACAAACAAACGTTGTCACATTTATGGTTAAACGCTGAACACCTGCAAATAATTTTCAACGTAGTGGTTAATTGAAAAGCTCTGCGGCATACTTTTTGGAAGGAGGCAGTTACCTGTTCCCACGCAAAGAGGAGTATAGAGAACCATGGTGGATTTCCAGCTGATAAAGTAAAGGATTATTAAAGGAACGGGATGACCATGGGGATCATCGTTAATTCTCTGAAACAGAATCCGCCCTTTTCACCTGCCAAACACATGCCCACTTCTCCTCTCTGGGGATAATAAAAACTAACCAGCGAACTGACACAGGGCCTGACCCCCCCATCGACATCGACCACACACACAAAAAAAAACCGTACCCTCCAGCTACTAATTATAATGCTAACTTGCAAAATTTCCCTGCATTTTAAAACAATGGAAAAATGGTGGTGGGATGATACTTAGAAGAATGGCTTCTTGTCAGTCTCCACTAACAAAAATAGGCAACACCAAGTCAGCTACTCCTCAGCATAGTTATGTCCGTCGCAGCCTTCTTGGGTTTCACGAGGCACAAACACACGTTATCACAATTATGGTGAAACGCTGAACACCTGCAAATAATTTTCAACGTAGTGGTTAATTGAAAAGCTCTGCGGCATACTTCTTGGAACAAGCCAGTTACCTGTTCCCACGCAAAGAGGAGTATAGAGAACCATGGTGGATTTCCAGCTGATGAAGTAAAGGATTATTAAAGGAACGGGATGACCATGGGGATCATCGTTAATTCTCTGAAACAGAATCCGCCCTTTTCACCTGCCAAACACATGCCCACTTCTCCTCTCTGGGGATAATAAAAACTAACCAGCGAAGTGACAGAGGGCCTGACCCTCCATCCACATCGACCACACACACAAAAAAAAACCGTACCCTCCAGCTACTAATTATAATGCTAACTTGCAAAATTTCCCTGCATTTTAAAACAATGGAAAAATGGTGGTGGGATGATACTTAGAAGAATGGCTTCTTGTCCGTCTCCACTAACAAAAATAGGCAACACCAAGTCAGCTACTCCTCAGCAAAGTTATGTCCGTCGCAGCCTTCTTGGGTTTCAGGAGGCACAAACACACGTTATCACAAGTATGGTGAAACGCTAAACACCTGCAAATAAGTTTCAACGTAGTGGTTAATTGAAAAGCTCTGCGACATACTTCTTGGAACAAGCCAGTTACCTGTTCCCACGCAAAGAGGTGTATATAGAACCATGGTGGAATCCCAGCTGAAGAAGCAAAGGATTCTTAAAGGAATGAGATGACCATGCAGATCCTGTTTAATTCTCTGAAACAGAATCCGCACTTTTCGCCTGCCAAACACATGCCCACTACTCTTCTCTGGGGATAATAAAAACAAACCAGCGATCTGACGGAGGGCCTGAACACCCATCCTGACCGACCCCACAAAACAAAAAAGTACCCTCCAGCTACTAATTATAATGCCAATTTGCAAAATTTCCCTGCATTTTTAAACAATGGAGAAATGATGGTGGGATGATACTTAGAAGAATGGCTTCTTGTCAGTCTCCACTGACAAAAATAGGCAACACCAAGTCAGCTACGCCTCAGCATAGTTATGTCCGTAGCAGCCACATTTGGTTTCAGTAGGCACATACACACGTTATCACAATTATGGTGAAACGCTGAAAACCTGCAAAGGATTTTCAACATACTGGTTAATTGAAAAGCTCTGAGGCATACTTCTTGGAACAAGCCAGTTACCGGTTCCCACTCAAAGAGTTGTATATAGAACCATGGTGGATGCCCAGCTCATGAAGCAAAGGATTCTTAAAGGAACGGGATTACCATGCGGATCCTGTTTAATTCTCTGAAACAGATCTGCAGTTTTCACCTGCCATACTAATACCCACTTCTCCTCTCTGGGGATAATAAAAACTAACCAGCGAACTGACAGAGGGCCTGACCAACACATCCACACCGACCCCACAGGCAAAAAAAAAAAAAAAACTCCGTAGCCTCCAGCTACTAATTATAATGCTAACTTGCAAAATTTTCCTGCATTTTTAAACAATTGAAAAATGATGGTGAGATGATACTTACAAGAATGGCTTCTTGTCAGTCTCCACTAACAAAAATAGGCAACACCAAGTCAGCTACTCCTCAGCATAGTTATGTCCGTCGCAGCCTTCTTGGGTTTCAGGAGGCACAAACAAACGTTATCACAATTATGGTGAAACGCTGAACACCTGCAAATAATTTTCAACGTACTGGTTAATTGAAAAGCTCTGCGGCATACTTCTTGGAACAAGCCAGTTACCTGTTCCCACGCAAAGAGGAGTATAGAGAACCTTGGTGGATTTTCAGCTGATGAAGTAAAGGATTATTAAAGGAACGGGATGACCATGGGGATCATCGTTAATTCTCTGAAACAGAATCCGCCCTTTTCACCTGCCAAACACATGCCCACTTCTCCTCTCTGGGGATAATAAAAACTAACCAGCGAACTGACACAGGGCCTGACCCCCCCATCGACATCGACCACACACACACAAAAAAACCGTACCCTCCAGCTACTAATTATAATGCTAACTTGCAAAATTTCCCTGCATTTTAAAACAATGGAAAAATGGTGGTGGGATGATACTTAGAAGAATGGCTTCTTGTCAGTCTCCACTAACAAAAATAGGCAACACCAAGTCAGCTACTCCTCAGCATAGTTATGTCCGTCGCAGCCTTCTTGGGTTTCAGGAGGCACAAACACACGTTATCACAATTATGGTGAAACGCTGAACACCTGCAAATAATTTTCAACGTAGTGGTTAATTGAAAAGCTCTGCGGCATACTTCTTGGAACAAGGCAGTTACCTGTTCCCACGCAAAGAGGAGTATAGAGAACCATGGTGGATTTCCAGCTGATGAAGTAAAGGATTATTAAAGGAACGGGATGACCATGGGGATCATCGTTAATTCTCTGAAACAGAATGCGCCCTTTTCACCTGCCAAACACATGCCCACTTCTCCTCTCTGGGGATAATAAAAACTAACCAGCGAACTGACAGAGGGCCTGACCCTCCATCCACATCGACCACACACACAAAAAAAAACCGTACCCTCCAGCTACTAATTATAATGCTAACTTGCAAAATTTCCCTGCATTTTAAAACAATGGAAAAATGGTGGTGGGATGATACTTAGAAGAATGGCTTCTTGTCCGTCACCACTAACAAAAATAGGCAACACCAAGTCAGCTACTCCTCAGCAAAGTTATGTCCGTCGCAGCCTTCTTGGGTTTCAGGAGGCACAAACACACGTTATCACAAGTATGGTGAAACGCTGAACACCTGCAAATAAGTTTCAACGTAGTGGTTAATTGAAAAGCTCTGCGACATACTTCTTGGAACAAGCCAGTTACCTGTTCCCACGCAAAGAGGTGTATATAGAACCATGGTGGAATCCCAGCTGATGAAGCAAAGGATTCTTAAAGGAATGAGATGACCATGCGGATCCTGTTTAATTCTCTGAAACAGAATCCGCACTTTTCGCCTGCCAAACACATGCCCACTACTCTTCTCTGGGGATAATAAAAACAAACCAGCGATCTGACAGAGGGCCTGAACACCCATCCTGACCGACCCCACAAAACAAAAAAGTACCCTCCAGCTACTAATTATAATGCCAATTTGCAAAATTTCCCTGCATTTTTAAACAATGGAGAAATGATGGTGGGATGATACTTAGAAGAATGGCTTCTTGTCAGTCTCCACTGACAAAAATAGGCAACACCAAGTCAGCTACGCTCAGCATAGTTATGTCCGTAGCAGCCATATTTGGTTTCAGTAGGCACATACACACGTTATCACAATTATGGTGAAACGCTGAAAACCTGCAAAGGATTTTCAACATACTGGTTAATTGAAAAGCTCTGAGGCATACTTCTTGGAACAAGCCAGTTACCGGTTCCCACTCAAAGAGTTGTATATAGAACCATGGTGGATTCCCAGCTCATGAAGCAAAGGATTCTTAAAGGAACGGGATTACCATGCGGATCCTGTTTAATTCTCTGAAACAGATCTGCAGTTTTCACCTGCCATACTAATACCCACTTCTCCTCTCTGGGGATAATAAAAACTAACCAGCGAACTGACAGAGGGCCTTACCAACACATCCACACCGACCCCACTGGCAAAAAAAAAAAAAAAACTCCGTAGCCTCAAGCTACTAATTATAATGCTAACTTGCAAAATTTTCCTGCATTTTTAAACAATGGAAAAATCATGGTGAGATGATACTTACAAGAATGGCTTCTTGTCAGTCTCCACTAACAAAAATAGGCAACACCAAGTCAGCTACTCCTGAGCATAGTTATGTCCGTCGCAGCCTTCTTGGGTTTCAGGAGGCACAAACAAACGTTATCACAATTATGGTGAAACGCTGAACACCTGCAAATAATTTTCAACGTACTGGTTAATTGAAAAGCTCTGCGGCATACTTTTTGGAACAAGCCAGTTACCTGTTCCACGCAAAGAGGAGTATAGAGAACCATGGTGGATTTTCAGCTGATGAAGTAATGGATTATTAAAGGAACGGGATGACCATGGGGATCATCGTTAATTCTCTGAAACAGAATCTGCCCTTTTCACCTGCCAAACACATGCCCACTTCTCCTCTCTGGGGATAATAAAAACTAACCAGCGAACTGACAGAGGGCCTGACCCCCCCCATACACATCGACCACACACACAAAAAAAAAAAACCGTACCCTCCAGCTACTAATTATAATGCTAACTTGCAAAATTTCCCTGCATTTTAAAACAATGGAAAAATGGTGGTGGGATGATACTTAGAAGAATGGCTTCTTGTCAGTTTCCACTAACAAAAATAGGCAACACCAAGTCAGCTACTCCTCAGCATAGCTATGTCCATCGCAGCCTTCCTGGGTTTCAGGAGGCACAAACAAACGTTATCACAATTACGGTGAAAGGTTGAACACCTGCAAATAATTTTCAACGTAGCGGTTAATTGAAAAGCTCTGCGGCATACTTCTTGGAACAAGCCAGTTACTTGTTCCCACGCAAAGAGGAGTATATAGAACCATGGTGGATTTCCAGCTGATGAAGTAAACGATTATTAAAGAAACGGGATGACCATGGGGATCATCGTTAATTCTCTGAAACAGAATCCGCCCTTTTCACCTGCCAAACACATGCCCACTTCTCCTCTCTGGGGATAATAAAAACTAACCAGCGAACTGACAGAGGGCATGACCCCCACCCATCCACATCGACCACACACAAAAAAAAAAAACCGTACCCTCCAGCTACTAATTATAATGCTAACTTGCAAAATTTCCCTGCATTTTAAAACAATGGAAAAATGGTGGTGGGATGATACTTAGAAGAATGGCTTCTTGTCTGTCTCCACTAACAAAAATAGGCAACACCAAGTCAGCTACTCCTCAGCATACTTATGTCCGTCGCAGCCTTCTTGGGTTTCAGGAGGGACATACAAACGTTATCAAAATTATGGTGAAACGCTGAAAACCTGCAAATAATTTTCAACGTACTGGTTAATTTGAAAACTCTCCAGCATAATTCTTGCAACAAGCCAGGTACCTTGCCCACGCATAGAGGAGTATATAGAAACATGGTGGAATCCCAGCTGATGAAGCAAAGGATTCTTAAAGGAATGAGATGACCATTCGGATCCTGTTTAATTCTCTAACAGAATCCGCACTTTTCACCTGCAAAACACATGCCCAGTACTCTTCTCTGGGGATAATAAAAACAAACCAGCGATCTGACAGAGGGCCTGAACACCCATCCTGACCGACCCCACAAAACAAAAAAGTACCCTCCAGCTACTAATTATAATGCCAATTTGCAAAATTTCCCTGCATTTTTAAACAAAGGAGAATTGATGGTGGGATGATACTTAGAAGAATGGCTTCTTGTCAGTCTCCACTGACAAAAATAGGCAACACCAAGTCAGCTACGCCTCAGCATAGTTATGTCCGTAGCAGCCATATTTGGTTTCAGTAGGCACATACACACGTTATCACAATTATGGTGAAACGCTGAAAACCTGCAAAGGATTGTCAACATACTGGTTAATTGAAAAGCTCTGAGGAATACTTCTTGGAACTAGCCAGTTTCCTGTGCCCACGCATAGACAAGTATATAGAACCATGGTGGATTCCCAGCTCATGAAGCAAAGGATTCTTAAAGGAACGGGATTACCATGCGGATCCTGTTTAATTCTCTGAAACAGATCCGCAGTTTTCACCTGCCATACTAATACCCACTTCTCCTCTCTGGGGATAATAAAAACCAACCGGGGAACTGACAGAGGGCCTGACCAACACATCCACACCGACCCCACAGGAAAAAAAAAAAAAAACACCGTAGCCTCCAGCTACTAATTATAATGCTAACTTGCAAAACTTTCCTGCATTTTTAAACAGTGGAAAAATGATGGTGAGATGATACTTACAAGAATGGATTCTTGTCAGTCTCCACTAACAAAAATAGGCAACACCAAGTCAGCTACGCCTCAGCATAGTTATGTCCGTCGCAGCCTTCTTGGGTTTCAGGAGGCATAAACACACGTTATCACAATTATGGTGAAAGGCTGAACACCTGCAAATAATTTTCAACGTACTGGTTAATTGAAAAGCTCTGCGGCATACTTCTTGGAACAAGCCAGTTACCTGTTCCCACGCAAACAGGAGTATATAGAACCATGGTGGATTTCCAGCTGATGAAGTAAAGGATTATTAAAGGAACGGGATGACCATGGGGATCATCGTTAATTCTCTGAAACAGAATCCGCCCTTTTCACCTGCCAAACACATGCCCAATTCTCCTCTCTGGGGATAATAAAAACTAACCAGCGAACTGACAGAGGGCCTGACCCCCACCGTCCACATCGACCACACACACAAAAAAAAAACCGTACCCTCCAGCTACTAATTATAATGCTAACTTGCAAAATATCCCTGCATTTTAAAACAATGGAAAAATGGTGGTGGGATGATACTTAGAAGAATGGCTTCTTGTCAGTCTCCACTAACAAAAATAGGCAAGACCAAGTCAGCTACTCCTCAGCATAGTTATGTCCGTCGCAGCCTTCTTGGGTTTCAGGAGGCACAAACAAAGGTTCTCACAATTATGGTGAAACGCTGAACACCTGCAAATAATTTTCAACGTAGTGGTTAATTGAAAAGCTCTGCGGCATACTTCTTGGAACAAGACAGTTACCTGTTCCCACGCAAAGAGGAGTATATAGAACCATGGTGGATTTCCAGCTGATGAAGTAAAGGATTATTAAAGGAAAGGGATGACCATGGGGATCATCGTTAATTCTCTGAAACAGAATCCGCCCTTTTCACCTGTCAAACACATGCCCACTTCTCCTCTCCGGGGATAATAAAAACTAACCAGCGAACTGACAGAGGGCCTGACCCCCACCATCCACATTGACCACACAAAAAAAAAAACACCGTACCCTGGAACTACTAATTATAATGCTAACTTGCAAAATTTCCCTGCATTTTAAAACAATGGAAAAATGGTGGTAGGATGATACTTAGAAGAATGGCTTCTTGTCAGTCTCCACTAACAAAAATAGGCAACACCAAGTCAGGTACTCCTCAGCATAGTTATGTCCGTCGCAGCCTTCTAGGGTTTCAGGAGGCACAAACAAAGGTTCTCACAATTATGGTAAAACGCTGAACACCTGCAAATAATTTTCAACGTAGTGGTTAATTGAAAAGCTCTGCGGCATACTTCTTGGAACAAGCCAGTTACCTGTTCCCACGCAAAGAGGAGTATATAGAACCATGGTGGATTTCCAGCTGATGAAGTAAATGATTATTAAAGGAACGGGATGACCATGGGGATCATCGTTAATTCTCTGAAACAGAATCCGCCCTTTCCACCTGCCAAACACATGCCCACTTCTCCTCTCCGGGGATAATAAAAACTAACCAGTGAACTGACAGAGGGCCTGACCCCCACAATCCACATCGACCACACAAAAAAAAAAAACACCGTACCCTCCAGCTACTAATTATAATGCTAACTTGCAAAATTTCCCTGCATTTTAAAACAATGGAAAAATGGTGGTGGGATGATACTTAGAAGAATGGCTTCTTGTCAGTCTCCACTAACAAAAATAGGCAACACCAAGTCAGCTACTCCTCAGCATAGTTATGTCCGTCACAGCCTTCTAGGGTTTCAGGAGGCACAAACAAAGGTTCTCACAATTATGGTAAAACGCTGAACACCTGCAAATAATTTTCAACGTAGTGGTTAATTGAAAAGCTCTGCCACATACTTCTTGGAACAAGCCAGTTACCTGTTCCCAGCCAAAGAGGAGTATATAGAACCATGGTGGAATCCCAGCTGATGAAGCAAAGGATTCTTAAAGGAATGAGTTGACCATGCGGATCCTGTTTAATTCTCTGAAACAGAATCCGCACTTTTCACCTGCCAAACACATGCCCACTTCTCCTCTCTGGGGATAATAAAAACTAACCAGCAAACTGACAGAGGGCCTGACCCCCCCCATCCACATCGACCACACACAAAAAAAATAAACCGTACCCTCCAGCTACTAATTATAATGCTAACTTGCAAAATTTCCCTGCATTTTAAAACAATGGAAAAATGGTGGTGGGATCATACTTAGAAGAATGGCTTCTTGTCTGTCTCCACTAACAAAAATAGGCAACACCAAGTCAGCTACTCCTCAGCATAGTTATGTCCGTCGCAGCCTTCTTGGGTTTCAGGAGGGACATACAAACGTTATCAAAATTATGGTGAAACGCTGAAAACCTGCAAATAATTTTCAACGTACTGGTTAATTTGAAAACTCTCCAGCATAATCTTGGAACAAGCCAGGTACCTGTGCCCACGCATAGAGGAGTATATAGAACCATGGTGGAATCCCAGCTGATGAAGCAAAGGATTCTTAAAGGAATGAGATGACCATGCGGATCCTGTTTAATTCTCTGAAACAGAATCCGCACTTTTCACCTGCCAAACACCTGCCCACTACTCTTCTCTGGGGATAATAATAACAAACCAGCGATCTGACAGAGGGCCTGAACACCCATCCTGACCGACCCCACAAAACAAAAAAGTACCCTCCAGCTACTAATTCTAATGCCAATTTGCAAAATTTCCCTGCATTTTTAAACAATGGAGAAATGATGGTGGGATGATACTTAGAAGAATGGCTTCTTGTCAGTCTCCACTGACAAAAATAGGCAACACCAAGTCAGCTACGCCTCAGCATAGTTATGTCCGTAGCAGCCATATTTGGTTTCAGTAGGCACATACACACGTTATCACAATTATGGTGAAACGCTGAAAACCTGCAAAGGATTCTCAACATACTGGTTAATTGAAAAGGTCTGAGGCATACTTCTTGGAACTAGCCAGTTTCCTGTGCCCACGCATAGACAAGTATATAGAACCATGGTGGATTCCCAGCTCATGAAGCAAAGGATTCTTAAAGGAATGAGATGACCATGCGGATCCTGTTTAATTCTCTGAAACAGATCCGCAGTTTTCACCTGCCATACTAATACCCACTTCTCCTCTCTGGGGATAATAAAAACCAACCGGGGAATTGACAGAGGGCCTGACCAACACATCCACACCGACCCCACAGGAAAAAAAAAAAAAAAAAAAAAACACCGTAGCCTCCAGCTACTAATTATAATGCTAACTTGCAAAATTTTCCTGCATTTTTAAACAATGGAAAAATGATGGTGAGATGATACTTAGAAGAATGGATTCTTGTCAGTCTCCACTAACAAAAATAGGCAAAACCAAGTCAGCTACGCCTCAGCATAGATATGTCCGTCGCACCCTTCTTGGGTTTCAGGAGGCACAAACAAACGTTATCACAATTATGGTGAAAAGCAGAACACCTGCAAATAATTTTCAACGTACTGGTTAATTGAAAAGCTCTGTGGCATACTTCTTGGAACAAGCCAGTTACCTGTTCCCACGCAAACAGGAGTATATAGAACCATGGTGGATTTCCAGCTGATGAAGTAAAGGATTATTAAAGGAACGGGATGACCATGGGGATCATCGTTAATTCTCTGAAACAGAATCCGCCCTTTTCACCTGCCAAACACATGCCCACTTCTCCTCTCTGGGGATAATAAAAACTAACCAGCGAACTGACAGAGGGCCTGACCGCCCCCCATCCACATCGGCCACACACAAAAAAAAAACCGTACCCTCCAGCTACTAATTATAATGCTAACTTGCAAAATTTCCCTGCATTTTAAAACAATGGAAAAATGGTGGTGGGATGATACTTAGAAGAATGGCTTCTTGTCAGTCTCCACTAACAAAAATAGGCAACACCAAGTCAGCTACTCCTCAGCATAGTGATGTCCGTCGCAGCCTTCTTGGGTTTCAGGAGGCACAAACAAAGGTTCTCACAATTATGGTGAAACGCTGAACACCTGCAAATAATTTTCAACGTAATGGTTAATTGAAAACTCTGCGGCATACTTCTTGGAACAAGGCAGTTACCTGTTCCCACGCAAAGAGGTGTATATAGAACCATGGTGGATTTCCAGCTGATGAAGTAAAGGATTATTAAAGGAACTGGATGACCATGGGGATCATCGTTAATTCTCTGAAACAGAATCCGCCCTTTTCACCTGCCAAACACATGCCCACTTCTCCTCTCTGGGGATAATAAAAACTAACCAGCGAACTGACAGAGGGCCTGACCCCCACCATCCACATCGACCACACAAAAAAAAAAAAACCGTACCCTCCAGCTACTAATTATAATGCTAACTTGCAAAATTTCACTGCATTTTAAAACAATGGAAAAATGCTGGTGGGATGATACTTAGAGGAATGGCTTCTTGTCAGTCTCCACTAACAAAAATAGGCAACACCAAGTCAGCTACTCCTCAGCATAGTTATGTCCGTCGCAGCCTTCTAGGGTTTCAGGAGGCACAAACAAAGGTTCTCACAATTATGGTGAAACGCTAAACACCTGCAAATAATTTTCAACGTACTGGTTAATTGAAAAGCTCTGCGGCATACTTCTTGGAACAAGGCAGTTATCTGTTCCCACGCAAAGAGGAGTATATAGAACCATGGTGGATTTCCAGCTGATGAAGTAAAGGATTATTAAAGGAACGGGATGACCATGGGGATCATCGTTAATTCTCTGAAACAGAATCTGCCCTTTTCACCTGCCAAACACATGCCCACTTGTCCTCTCTGGGGATAATAAAAACTAACCAGCGAACTGACAGAGGGCCTGATCCCCACCCATCCACATCGACCACACACAAAAAAAAAAACCGTACCCTCCAGCTACTAATTATAATGCTAACTTGCAAAATTTCCCTGCATTTTAAAACAATGGAAAAATGGTGGTGGGACCATACTTAGAAGAATGGCTTCTTGTCTGTCTCCACTAACAAAAATAGGCAACACCAAGTCAGCTACTCCTCAGCATAGTTATGTCCGTCGCAGCCTTCTTGGGTTTCAGGAGGGACATACAAACGTTATCAAAATTATGGTGAAACGCTGAAAACCTGCAAATAATTTTCAACGTACTGGTTAATTTGAAAACTCTCCAGCATAATTCTTGGAACAATCCAGGTACCTGTGCCCACGCATAGAGGAGTATATAGAAACATTTTGGAATCCCAGCTGATGAAGCAAAGGATTCTTAAAGGAATGAGATGACCATGCGGATCCTGTTTAATTCTCTGAAACAGAATCCGCACTTTTCACCTGCCAAACACATGCCCACTACTCTTCTCTGGGGATAATAAAAACAAACCAGCGATCTGACAGAGGGCCTGAACACCCATCCTGACCGACCCCACAAAACAAAAAAGTACCCTCCAGCTACTAATTATAATGCCAATTTGCAAAATTTCCCTGCATTTTTAAACAATGGAGAAATGATGGTGGGATGATACTTAGAAGAATGGCTTCTTGTCAGTCTCCACTGACAAAAATAGGCAACACCAAGTCAGCTACTCTTCAGCATAGTTATGTCCGTCGCAGCCTTCCTGGGTTTCAGGAAGCACAAACAAAGGTTCTCACAATTATGGTGAAACGCTGAACACCTGCAAATAATTTTCAACGTAGTGATTAATTGAAAAGCTCTGCGGCATACTTCTTGGAACAAGGCAGTTACCTGTTCCCACGCAAAGAGGAGTATATAGAACCATGGTGGATTTCCAGCTGATGAAGTAAAGGATTATTAAAGGAACGGGATGACCATGGGGATCATCGTTAATTCTCTGAAACAGAATCCGCCCTTTTCACCTGCCAAACACATGCCCACTTCTCCTCTCTGGGGATAATAAAAACTAACCAGCGAACTGACAGAGGGGCTGACCCCCCCCATCCATATCGACCACACACACAAAAAAAAACGTACCCTCCAGCTACTAATTATAATGCTAACTTGCAAAATTTCCCTGCATTTTAAAACAATGGAAAAATGGTGGTGGGATTATACTCAGAAGAATGGCTTCTTGTCAGTCTCCACTAACAAAAATAGGCAACACCAAGTCAGCTACTCTTCAGCATAGTTATGTCCGTCGCAGCCTTCCTGGGTTTCAGGAGGCACAAACAAAGGTTCTCACAATTATGGTGAAACGCTGAACACCTGCAAATAATTTTCAACGTACTGGTTAATTGAAAAGCTCTGCGGCATACTTCTTGGAACAAGCCAGTTACCTGTTCCCACGCAAAGGGGAGTATATAGAACCATGGTGGATTTCCAGCTGATGAAGTAAAGGATTATTAAAGGAACGGGATGACCATGGGGATCATCGTTAATTCTCTGAAACAGAATCCGCCCTTTTCACCTGCCAAACACATGCCCACTTCTCCTCTATGGGGATAATAAAAACTAACCAGCGAACTGACAGAGGGCCTGACCCCCCCATCCACGTCGACCACACACAAAAAAAAAAAACCGTACCCTCCAGCTACTAATTATAATGCTAACTTGCAAAATTTCCCTGCATTTTAAAACAATGGAAAAATGGTGGTGGGATGATACTTAGAAGAATGGCTTCTTGTCAGTCTCCACTAACAAAAATAGGCAACACCAAGTCAGCTACTCCTCAGCAAAGCTATGTCCATCGCAGCCTTCTTGGATTTCAGGAGGCACAAACAAACGTTATCACAATTATGGTGAAACGCTGAACACCTGCAAATAATTTTCAACGTAGTGGTTAATTGAAAAGCTCTGCGGCATACTTCTTGGAACAAGGCAGTTACCTGTTCCCACGCAAAGAGTATTATATAGAACCATGGTGGATTTCCAGCTGATGAAGTAAAGGATTATTAAAGGAACGGGATGACCATGGGGATCATCGTTAATTCTCTGAAACAGAATCCGCCCTTTTCACCTGCCAAACACATGCCCACTTCTCCTCTCTGGGGATAATAAAAACTAACCAGCGAACTGACAGAGGGCCTGACACCCCCCCATCCACATCGACCACACACAAAAAAAAAAACCGTACCCTCCAGCTACTAATTATAATGCTAACTTGCAAAATTTCCCTGCATTTTAAAACAATGGAAAAATGGTGGTGGGATCATACTTAGAAGAATGGCTTCTCGTCTGTCTCCACTAACAAAAATAGGCAACACCAAGTCAGCTACTCCTCAGCATAGTTATGTCCGTCGCAGCCTTCTTGGGTTTCAGGAGGGACATACAAACGTCATCAAAATTATGGTGAAACGCTGAAAACCTGCAAATAATTTTCAACGTACTGGTTAATTTGAAAACTCTCCAGCATAATTCTTGCAACAAGCCAGGTACCTGTGCCCACGCATAGAGGAGTATATAGAAACATGGTGGAATCCCAGCTGATGAAGCAAAGGATTCTTAAAGGAATGAGATGACCATCGGATCCTGTTTAATTCTCTAACAGAATCCGCACTTTTCACCTGCCAAACACATGCCCACTACTCTTCTCTGGGGATAATAAAAACAAACCAGCGATCTGACAGAGGGCCTGAACACCCATCCTGACCGACCCCACAAAACAAAAAAGTACCCTCCAGCTACTAATTATAATGCCAATTTGCAAAATTTCCCTGCATTTTTAAACAATGGAGAAATGATGGTGGGATGATACTTAGAAGAATGGCTTCTTGTCAGTCTCCACTGACAAAAATAGGCAACACCAAGTCAGCTACACCTCAGCATAGTTATGTCCGTAGCAGCCATATTTGGTTTCAGTAGGCACATACACACGTTATCACAATTATGGTGAAACGCTGAAAACCTGCAAAGGATTCTCAACATACTGGTTAATTGAAAAGCTCTGAGGCATACTTCTTGGAACTAGCCAGTTTCCTGTGCCCACGCATAGACAAGTATATAGAACCATGGTGGATTCCCAGCTCATGAAGCAAAGGATTCTTAAAGGAACGGGATTACCATGCGGATCCTGTTTAATTCTCTGAAACAGATCCGCAGTTTTCACCTGCCATACTAATACCCACTTCTCCTCTCTGGGGATAATAAAAACCAACCGGGGAACTGACAGAGGGCCTGACCAACACATCCACACCGACCCCTCAGGAAAAAAAAAAAAAAAAACACCGTAGCCTCCAGCTACTAATTATAATGCTAACTTGCAAAATTTTCCTGCATTTTAAAACAATGGAAAAATGATGGTGAGATGATACTTACAAGAATGGATTCTTGTCAGTCTCCACTAACAAAAATAGGCAAAACCAAGTCAGCTACGCCTCAGCATAGTTATGTCCGTCGCAGCCTTCTTGGGTTTCAGGAGGCACAAACAAACGTTACCACAATTATGGTGAAACGCTGAACACCTGCAAATAATTTTCAATGTACTGGTTAATTGAAAAGCTCTGCGGCATACTTCTTGGAACAAGCCAGTTACCTGTTCCCACGCAAAGAGGAGTATATAGAACCATGGTGGATTTCCAACTGATGAAGTAAAGGATTATTAAAGGAACGGGATGACCATGGGGATCATCCTTAATTCTCTGAAACAGAATCCGCCCTTTTCACCTGCCAAACACATGCCCACTTCTCCTCTCTGGGGATAATAAAAACTAACCAGCGAACTGACAGAGGGCCTGACCCCCCACCATCCACATCGACCACACACAAAAAAAAAACCGTACCCTCCAGCTACTAATTATAATGCTAACTTGCAAAATTTCCCTGCATTTTAAAACAATGGAAAAATGGTGGTGGGATGATACTTAGAAGAATGGCTTCCTGTCAGTCTCCACTAACAAAAATAGGCAACACCAAGTCAGCTACTCCTCAGCATAGTTATGTCCGTCGCAGCCTTCTTGGGTTTCAGGAGGCACAAACACACGTTATCACAATAATGGTGAAACGCTGAACACCTGCAAATAATTTTCAACGTAGTGGTTAATTGAAAAGCTCTGCGGCATACTTCTTGGAACAAGCCAGTTACCTGTTCCCACGCAAACGGGAGTATATAGAACCATGGTGGATTTCCAGCTGATGAAGTAAAGTATTATTAAAGGAACGGGATGACCATGGGGATCATCGTTAATTCTCTGAAACAGAATCCGCCCTTTTCACCTGCCAAACACATGCCCACTTCTCCTCTCTGGGGATAATATAAACTAAACAGCGAACTGACAGAGGGCCTGACCCCCCCATCCATATCGACAACACACAAAAAAAAAAACCGTACCCTCCAGCTACTAATTATAATGCTAACTTGCAAAATTTCCCTGCATTTTAAAACTATGGAAAAATGGTGCTGGGATGATACTTAGAAGAATGGCTTCTTGTCTGTCTCCACTAACAAAAATAGGAAACACCAAGTCAGCTACTCCTCAGCATAGTTATGTCCATCGCAGCCTTCTTGTGTTTCAGGAGGCTCAAACACACGTTATCACAATTATGGTGAAACGCTGAACACCTCCAAATAATTTTCAACGTAGTGGTTAATTGAAAAGCTCTGCGGCATACTTCTTGGAAGAAGCCAGTTACCTGTTACCACGCAAAGAGGAGTATATAGAACCATGGTGGATTTCCAGCTGATGAAGTACAGGATTATTAAAGGAACGGGATGACCATGGGGATCATCGTTAATTCTCTGAAACAGAATCCGCCCTTTTCACCTGCCAAACACATGCCCACTTCTCCTCTCTGGGGATAATAAAAACTAACCAGCGAACTGACAGAGGGCCTTACCCCCCCCCCCATCCACATCGACCACACACAAAAAAAAAAAACCGTACCCTCCAGCTACTAATTATAATGCTAACTTGCAAAATTTCCCTGCATTTTAAAACAATGGAAAAATGGTGGTGGGATGATACTTAGAAGAATGGCTTCTTGTCTGTCTCCACTAACAAAAATAGGCAACACCAAGTCAGCTACTCCTCAGCATAGTTATGTCCGTCGCAGCCTTCTTGGGTTTCAGGAGGGACATACAAACGTTATCAAAATTATGGTGAAACGCTGAAAACCTGCAAATAATTTTCAACGTACTGGTTAATTTGAAAACTCTCCAGCATAATTCTTGGAACAAGCCAGGTACCTGTGCCCACGCATAGAGGAGTATATATAAACATGGTGGAATCCCAGCTGATCAAGCAAAGGATTCTTAAAGGAATGAGATGACCATGCGGATCCTGTTTAATTCTCTGAAACAGAATCCGCACTTTTCACCTGCCAAACACATGCCCACTACTCTTCTCTGGGGATAATAAAAACAAACCAGCGATCTGACAGAGGGCCTGAACACCCATTCTGACCGACCCCACAAAACAAAAAAGTACCCTCCAGCTACTAATTATAATGCCAATTTGCAAAATTTCCCTGCATTTTTAAACAATGGAGAAATGATGGTGGGATGATACTTAGAAGAATGGCTTCTTGTCAGTCTCCACTGACAAAAATAGGCAACACCAAGTCAGCTACGCCTCAGCATAGTTATGTCCGTAGCAGCCATATTTGGTTTCAGTAGGCACATACACACGTTATCACAATTATGGTGAAACGCTGAACACCTGCAAAGGATTGTCAACATACTGGTTAATTGAAAAGCTCTGAGGCATACTTCTTGGAACTAGCCAGTTTCCTGTGCCCACGCATACACAAGTATATAGAACCATGGTGGATTCCCAGCTCATGAAGCAAAGGATTCTTAAAGGAACGGGATTACCATGCGGATCCTGTTTAATTCTCTGAAACAGATCCGCAGTTTTCACCTGCCATACTAATACCCACTTCTCCTCTCTGGGGATAATAAAAACCAACCGGGGAACTGACAGAGGGCCTGACCAACACATCCACACCGACCCCACAGGAAAAAAAAAAACAAAACACCGTAGCCTCCAGCTACTAATTATAATGCTAACTTGCAAAATTTTCCTGCATTTTAAAACAATGGAAATATGGTGGTGGGATGATACTTAGAAGAATGGCTTCTTGTCAGTCTCCACTAACAAAAATAGGCAACACCAAGTCAGCTACTCCTCAGCATAGTTATGTCCGTCGCAGCCTTCTAGGGTTTCAGGAGGCACAAACAAAGTTCTCACAATTATGGTAAAACGCTGAACACCTGCAAATAATTTTCAACGTAGTGGTTAATTGAAAAGTTCTGCGGCATACTTCTTGGAACAAGCCAGTTACCTGTTCCCACGCAAAGAGGAGTATAGAGAACCATGGTTGATTTCCAGCTGATGAAGTAAAGGATTATTAAAGGAACGGGATGACCATGGGGATCATCGTTAATTCTCTGAAACAGAATCCGCCCTTTTCACCTGCCAAAAACATGCCCACTTCTCCTCTCTGGGGATAATAAAAACTAACCAGCGAGCTGACAGAGGGCCTGACCCCCACATCCACATCGACCACACACACAAAAAAAAAACCGTACCCTCCAGCTACTAATTATAATGCTAACTTGCAAAATTTCCCTGCATTTTAAAACAATGCAAAAATGGTGGTGGGATGATACTTAGAAGAATGGCTTCTTGTCAGTCTCCACTAACAAAAATAGGCAACACCAAGTCAGCTACTCCTCAGCATAGCTATGTCCATCGCAGCCTTCTTGGGTTTCAGGAGGCACAAACAAACGTTATCACAATTATAGTGAAACGCTGAACACCTGCAAATAATTTTCAACGTAGTGGTTAATTGAAAATCTCTGCGGCATACTTCTTGCAACAAGGCAGTTACCTGTTCCCACGGAAACAGGAGTATATAGAACCATGGTGGATTTCCAGCTGATGAAGTAAAGGATTATTAAAGGAACGGGATGATCATGGGGATCATCGTTAATTCTCTGAAACAGAATCCGCCCTTTTCACCTGCCAAACACATGCCCACTTCTCCTCTCTGGGGATAATAAAAACTAACCAGCGAACTGACAGAGGGCCTGACCCCCCCCATCCACATCGACCACACACAAAAAAAAAAACCGTACCCTCCAGCTACTAATTATAATGCTAACTTGCAAAATTTCCCTGCATTTTAAAACAATGGAGAAATGATGGTGGGATGATACTTAGAAGAATGGCTTCTTGTCAGTCTCCACTGACAAAAATAGGCAACACCAATTCAGCTACGCCTCAGCATAGTTATGTCCGTAGCAGCCATATTTGGTTTTAGTAGGCACATACACACGTTATCACAATTATGGTGAAACGCTGAAAACCTCCAAAGGATTGTCAACATACTGGTTAATTGAAAAGCTCTGAGGCATACTTCTTGGAACTAGCCAGTTTCCTGTGCCCACGAATAGACAAGTATATAGAACCATGGTGGATTCCCAGCTCATGAAGCAAAGGATACTTAAAGGAACGGGATTACCATGCGGATCCTGTTTAATTGTCTGAAACAGATCCTCAGTTTTCACCTGCCATACTAATACCCACTTCTCCTCTCTGGGGATAATAAAAGCCAACCGGGGAACTGACAGAGGGCCTGACCAACACATCTACACCGACCCCACAGGAAAAAAAAAAAAAACACCGTAGCCTCCAGCTACTAATTATAATGCTAACTTGCAAAATTATCTTGCATTTTTAAACAATGGAAAAATGATGGTGAGATGATACTTAGAAGAATGGATTCTTGTCAGTCTCCACTAAAAAAACAGGCAAAACGAAGTCAGCTACGCCTCAGCATAGCTATGTCCATCGCAGCCTTCTTGGGTTTCAGGAGGCACAAACACACGTTATCACAATTATGGTGAAACGCTGAACACCTGCAAATAATTTTCAATGTACTGCTTAATTGAAAAGCTCTGCGGCATACTTCTTGGAACAAGCCAGTTACCTGTTCCCACGCAAACAGGAGTATATAGAACCATGGTGGATTTCCAGCTGATGAAGTAAAGGATTATTAAAGGAACGGGATGACCATGGGGATCATCGTTAATTCTCTGAAACAGAATCCGCCCTTTTCACCTGCCAAACACATGCCCACTTCTCCTCTCTGGGGATAATAAAAACTAACCAGCGAACTGACAGAGGGCCTGACCCCCCCCCATCCACATCGACCACACACACAAAAAAAAAAACCGTACCATCCAGCTACTAATTATAATGCTAACTTGAAAAATTTCCCTGCATTTTAAAACAATGGAAAAATGGTGGTGGGATCATACTTAGAAGAATGGCTTCTTGTCTGTCTCCTCTAACAAAAATAGGCAAAACCAAGTGAGCTACTCCTCAGCATAGTTATGTCCGTCGCAGCCTTCTTGGGTTTCAGGAGGGACATACAAACGTTATCAAAATTATGGTGAAACGCTGAAAACCTGCAAATAATTTTCAACGTACTGGTTAATTTGAAAACTCTCCAGCATAATTCTTGGAACAAGCCAGGTACCTGTGCCCACGCATAGAGGAGTATATAGAAACATGGTGGAATCCCAGCTGATGAAGCAAAGGATTCTTAAAGGACTGAGATGACCATGCGGATCCTGTTTAATTCTCTGAAACAGAATCCGCACTTTTCACCTGCCAAACACATGCCCACTACTCTTCTCTGGGGATAATAAAAACAAACCAGCGATCTGACAGAGGGCCTGAACACCCATCCTGACCGACCCCACCAAACAAAAAAGTACCCTCCAGCTACTAATTATAATGGCAATTTGCAAAATTTCCCTGCATTTTTAAACAATGGAGAAATGACGGTGGGATGATACTTAGAAGAATGGCTTCTTGTCAGTCTCCACTGACAAAAATAGGCAACACCAAGTCAGCTACTCCTCAGCATAGTTATGTCCGTCGCAGCCTTCTTGGGTTTCAGGAGGCACAAACACACGTTATCACAATAATGGTGAAACGCTGAACACCTGCAAATAATTTTCAACGTAGTGGTTAATTGAAAAGCTCTGCGGCATACTTCTTGGAACAAGCCAGTTACCTGTTCCCACGCAAACGGGAGTATATAGAACCATGGTGGATTTCCAGCTGATGAAGTAAAGTATTATTAAAGGAACGGGATGACCATGGGGATCATCGTTAATTCTCTGAAACAGAATCCGCCCTTTTCACCTGCCAAACACATGCCCACTTCTCCTCTCTGGGGATAATAAAAACTAAACAGCGAACTGACAGAGGGCCTGACCCCCCCATCCATATCGACAACACACAAAAAAAAAAACCGTACCCTCCAGCTACTAATTATAATGCTAACTTGCAAAATTTCCCTGCATTTTAAAAGTATGGAAAAATGGTGCTGGGATGATACTTAGAAGAATGGCTTCTTGTCTGTCTCCACTAACAAAAATAGGAAACACCAAGTCAGCTACTCCTCAGCATAGTTATGTCCATCGCAGCCTTCTTGTGTTTCAGGAGGCTCAAACACACGTTATCACAATTATGGTGAAACGCTGAACACCTCCAAATAATTTTCAACGTAGTGGTTAATTGAAAAGCTCTGCGGCATACTTCTTGGAAGAAGCCAGTTACCTGTTCCCACGCAAAGAGGAGTATATAGAACCATGGTGGATTTCCAGCTGATGAAGTAAAGGATTATTAAAGGAACGGGATGACCATGGGGATCATCGTTAATTCTCTGAAACAGAATCCGCCCTTTTCACCTGCCAAACACATGCCCACTTCTCCTCTCTGGGGATAATAAAAACTAACCAGCGAACTGACAGAGGGCCTGACCCACCCCCATCCACATGGACCACACACAAAAAAAAAAACCGTACCCTCCAGCTACTAATTATAATGCTAACTTGCAAAATTTCCCTGCATTTTAAAACAATGGAAAAATGGTGGTGGGATCATACTTAGAACAATGGCTTCTTGTCTGTCTCCACTAACAAAAATAGGCAACACCAAGTCAGCTACTCCTCAGCATAGTTATGTCCGTCGCAGCCTTCTTGGGTTTCAGGAGGGACATACAAACGTTATCAAAATTATGGTGAAACGCTGAAAACCTGCAAATAATTTTCAACGTACTGGTTAATTTGAAAACTCTCCAGCATAATTCTTGGAACAAGCCAGGTACCTGTGCCCACGCATAGAGGAGTATATAGAAACATGGTGGAATCCCAGCTGATGAAGCAAAGGATTCTTAAAGGACTGAGATGACCATGCGGATCCTGTTTAATTCTCTGAAACAGAATCCGCACTTTTCACCTGCCAAACACATGCCCACTACTCTTCTCTGGGGATAATAAAAACAAACCAGCGATCTGACAGAGGGCCTGAACACCCATTCTGACCGACCCCACAAAACAAAAAAGTACCCTCCAGCTACTAATTATAATGCCAATTTGCAAAATTTCCCTGCATTTTTAAACAATGGAGAAATGATGGTGGGATGATACTTAGAAGAATGGCTTCTTGTCAGTCTCCACTGACAAAAATAGGCAACACCAAGTCAGCTACGCCTCAGCATAGTTATGTCCGTAGCAGTCATATTTGGTTTCAGTAGGCACATACACACGTTATCACAATTATGGTGAAACGCTGAACACCTGCAAAGGATTGTCAACATACTGGTTAATTGAAAAGCTCTGAGGCATACTTCTTGGAACTAGCCAGTTTCCTGTGCCCACGCATAGACAAGTATATAGAACCATGGTGGATTCCCAGCTCATGAAGCAAAGGATTCTTAAAGGAACGGGATTACCATGCGGATCCTGTTTAATTCTCTGAAACAGATCCGCAGTTTTCACCTGCCATACTAATACCCACTTCTCCTCTCTGGGGATAATGAAAACCAACCGGGGAACTGACAGAGGGCCTGACCAACACATCCACACCGACCCCACAGGAAAAAAAAAAACAAAACACCGTAGCCTCCAGCTACTAATTATAATGCTAACTTGCAAAATTTTCCTGCATTTTAAAACAATGGAAATATGGTGGTGGGATGATACTTAGAAGAATGGCTTCTTGTCAGTCTCCACTAACAAAAATAGGCAACACCAAGTCAGCTACTCCTCAGCATAGTTATGTCCGTCGCAGCCTTCTTTGGTTTCAGGAGGCACAAACAAAGTTCTCACAATTATGGGAAAACGCTGAACACCTGCAAATAATTTTCAACGTAGTGGTTAATTGAAAAGTTCTGCGGCATACTTCTTGGAACAAGCCAGTTACCTGTTCCCACGCAAAGAGGAGTATAGAGAACCATGGTTGATTTCCAGCTGATGAAGTAAAGGATTATTAAAGGAACGGGATGACCATGGGGATCATCGTTAATTCTCTGAAACAGAATCCGCCCTTTTCACCTGCCAAAAACATGCCCACTTCTCCTCTCTGGGGATAATAAAAACTAACCAGCGAGCTGACAGAGGGCCTGACCCCCCCATCCACATCGACCACACACACAAAAAAAAAAACCGTACCCTCCAGCTACTAATTATAATGCTAACTTGCAAAATTTCCCTGCATTTTAAAACAATGGAAAAATGGTGGTGGGATGATACTTAGAAGAATGGCTTCTTGTCAGTCTCCACTAACAAAAATAGGCAACACCAAGTCAGCTATTCCTCAGCATAGCTATGTCCATCGCAGCCTTCTTGGGTTTCAGGAGGCACAAACAAACCTTATCACAATTATAGTGAAACCCTGAACACCTGCAAATAATTTTCAACGTAGTGGTTAATTGAAAAGCTCTGCGGCATACTTCTTGGAACAAGGCAGTTACCTGTTCCCACGGAAACAGGAGTATATAGAACCATGGTGGATTTCCAGCTGATGAAGTAAAGGATTATTAAAGGAACGGGATGACCATGGGGATCATCGTTAATTCTCTGAAACAGAATCCGCCCTTTTCACCTGCCAAACACATGCCCACTTCTCCTCTCTGGGGATAATAAAAACTAACCAGCGAACTGATAGAGGGCCTGACCCCCCCCATCCACATCGACCACACACAAAAAAAAAACCGTACCCTCCAGCTACTAATTATAATGCTAACTTGCAAAATTTCCCTGCATTTTAAAACAATGGAGAAATGATGGTGGGATGATACTTAGAAGAATGGCTTCTTGTCGGTCTCCACTGACAAAAATAGGCAACACCAAGTCAGCTACGCCTCAGCATAGTTATGTCCGTAGCAGCCATATTTGGTTTTAGTTAGCACATACACACGTTATCACAATTATGGTGAAATGCTGAAAACCTGCAAAGGATTGTCAACATACTGGTTAATTGAAAAGCTCTGAGGCATACTTCTTGGAACTAGCCAGTTTCCTGTGCCCACGAATAGACAAGTATATAGAACCATGGTGGATTCCCAGCTCATGAAGCAAAGGATTCTTAAAGGAACGGGATTACCATGCGGATCCTGTTTAATTGTCTGAAACAGATCCTCAGTTTTCACCTGCCATACTAATACCCACTTCTCCTCTCTGGGGATAATAAAAGCCAACCGGGGAACTGACAGAGGGCCTGACCAACACATCTACACAGACCCCACAGGAAAAAAAAAAAAAAACACCGTAGCCTCCAGCTACTAATTATAATGCTAACTTGCAAAATTATCCTGCATTTTTAAACAATGGAATAATGATGGTGAGATGATACTTAGAAGAATGGATTCTTGTCAGTCTCCACTAACAAAAACAGGCAAAACAAAGTCAGCTACGCCTCAGCATAGCTATGTCCATCGCAGCCTTCTTGGGTTTCAGGAGGCACAAACACACGTTATCACAATTATGGTGAAACGCTGAACACCTGCAAATAATTTTCAATGTACTGCTTAATTGAAAAGCTCTGCGGCATACTTCTTGGAACAAGCCAGTTACCTGTTCCCACGCAAAGAGGAGTATATAGAACCATGGTGGATTTCCAGCTGATGAAGTAAAGGATTATTAAAGGAAGCGGATGACCATGGGGATCATCGTTAATTCTCTGAAACAGAATCCGCCCTTTTCACCTGCCAAACACATGCCCACTTCTCCTCTCTGGGGATAATAAAAACTAACCAGCGAACTGACAGAGGGCCTGACCCCCCCATCCACATCGTCCACACACACAAAAAAAAACCGTACTGTCCAGCTACTAATTATAATGCTAACTTGCAAAATTTCCCTGCATTTTAAAACAATGGAAAAATGGTGGTGGGATGATACTTAGAAGAATGGCTTCTTGTCAGTCTCCACTAACAAAAATAGGCAACACCAAGTCAGCTACTCCTCAGCATAGTTATGTCCGTCGCAGCCTTCTTGGGTTTCAGGAGGCACAAACACACGTTATCACAATTATGGTGAAACGCTGAACACCTGCAATTAATTTTCAACGTAGTGGTTAATTGAAAAGCTCTGCGGCATACTTCTTGGAACAAGCCAGTTTCCTGTTCCCACGCAAAGAGGAGTATAGAGAACCATGGTGGATTTCCAGCTGATGAAGTAAAGGATTATTAAAGGATCGGGATGACCATGGGGATCATCGTTAATTCTCTGAAACAGAATCCGCCCTTTTCACCTGCCAAACACATGCCCACTTCTCCTCTCTGGGGATAATAAAAACTAACCAGCGAGCTGACAGAGGGCCTGACCCCCCCATCCACATCGACCACACACACACAAAAAAACCGTACCCTCCAGCTACTAATTATAATGCTAACTTGCAAAATTTCCCTGCATTTTAAAACAATGGAAAAATGGTGGTGGGATCATACTTAGAACAATGGCTTCTTGTCTGTCTCCACTAACAAAAATAGGCAACACCAAGTCAGCTACTCCTCAGCATAGTTATGTCCGTCGCAGCCTTCTTGGGTTTCAGGAGGGACATACAGACGATATCAAAATTATGGTGAAACGCTGAGGACCTGCAAATAATTTTCAACGTACTGGTTAATTTGAAAACTCTCCAGCATACTTCTTGGAACAAGCCAGGTACCTGTGCCCACGCATAGAGGAGTATATAGAAACATGGTGGAATCCCAGCTGATGAAGCAAAGGATTCTTAAAGGAATGACATGACCATGCGGATCCTGTTTAATTCTCTGAAACAGAATCCGCACTTTTCACCTGCCAAACACATGCCCACTACTCTTCTCTGGGGATAATAAAAACAAACCAGCGATCTGACAGAGGGCCTGAACACCCATCCTGACCGACCCCACAAAACAAAAAAGTACCCTCCAGCTACTAATTATAATGCCAATTAGCAAAATTACCCTGCATTTTTAAACAATGGAGAAATGATGATGGGATGATACTTAGAAGAATGGCTTCTTGTCAGTCTCCACTGACAAAAATAGGCAACACCAAGTCAGCTACGCCTCAGCATAGTTATGTCGGTAGCAGCCATATTTGGTTTCAGTAGGCACATACACACGATATCACAATTATGGTGAAACGCTGAAAACCTGCAAAGGATTGTCAACATACTGGTTAATTGAAAAGCTCTGAGGCATACTTCTTGGAACTAGCCAGTTTCCTGTGCCCACGCATAGAGAAGTATATAAAACCATGGTGGATTCCCAGCTCATGAAGCAAAGGATTCTTAAAGGAACGGGATTACCATGCGGATCCTGTTTAATTCTCCGAAACAGATCCGCAGTTTTCACCTGCCATACTAATACTCACTTCTCCTCTCTGGGGATAATAAAAACCAACCGGGGAACTGACAGAGGGCCTGACCAACACATCCACACCGACCCTACAGGAAAAAAAAAAAACAAAACACCGTAGCCTCCAGCTACTAATTATAATGCTAACTTGCAAAATTTCCCTGCATTTTAAAACAATGGAAAAATGGTGGTGGGATGATACTTAGAAGAATGGCTTCTTGTCAGTATCCACTAACAAAAATAGGCAACACCAAGTCAGCTACTCCTCAGCATAGTTATGTCCGTCGCAGCCTTCTTGGGTTTCAGGAGGCACAAACACACGTTATCACAATTATAGTGAAACGCTGAACACCTGCAAATAATTTTCAAGGTAGTGGTTATTTGAAAAGCTCTGCGGCATACTTCTTGGAACAAGGCAGTTACCTGTTCCCACGCAAACAGGAGTATATAGAACCATGGTGGATTTCCAGCTGATGAAGTAAAGGATTATTAAAGGAATGGGATGACCATGGGGATCATCGTTAATTCTCTGAAACAGAATCCGCCCTTTTCACCTGCCAAACACATGCCCACTTCTCCTCTCTGGGGATAATAAAAACTAACCAGCGAACTGACAGAGGGCCTGACCCCCACCATCCACATTGACCACACACAAAAAAAAAAACCGTACCCTCCAGCTACTAATTATAATGCTAACTTGCAAAATTTCCCTGCATTTTAAAACAATGGAAAAATGGTGGTGGGATGATACTTAGAAGAATGGCTTCTTGTCAGTCTCCACTAACAAAAATAGGCAACACCAAGTCAGCTACTCCTCAGCATAGTTATGTCCGTCGCAGCCTTCTTGGGATTCAGGAGGCACAAACAAAGGTTCTCACAATTATGGTGAAACGCTGAACACCTGCAAATAATTTTCAACGTAGTGGTTAATTGAAAAGCTCTGCGGCATACTTCTTGGAACAAGGCAGTTACATGTTCCCACGCAAAGAGGAGTATAGAGAACCATGGTGGATTTCCAGCTGATGAAGTAAAGGATTATTAAAGGAACGGGATGACCATGGGGATCATCGTTAATTCTCTGAAACAGAATCCGCCCTTTTCACCTGCCAAACACATGCCCACTTCTCCTCTCTGGGGATAATAAAAACTAACCAGCGAACTGACAGAGGGCCTGACCCCCCCATCCACATCGACCACACACAAAAAAAAAAAACCGTACCCTCCAGCTACTAATTATATTGCTAACTTGCAAAATTTCCCTGCATTTTAAAACAATGGAAAAATGCTGGTGGGATGATACTTAGAAGAATGGCTTCTTGTCAGTCTCCCTTAACAAAAATAGGCAACACCAAGTCAGCTACTCCTCAGCATAGTTATGTCCGTCGCCGCCTTCTTGGGTTTCAGGAGGCACAAACACACGTTATCACAATTATGGTGAAACGCTGAACACCTGCAAATAATTTTCAACGTAGTGGTTAATTGAAAAGCTCTGCGGCATACTTCTTGGAACAAGCCAGTTACCTGTTCCCAGGCAAAGAGGAGTATAGAGAACCATGGTGGATTTCCAGCTCATGAAGTAAAGGATTATTAAAGGAACCGGATGACCATGGGGATCATCGTTAATTCTCTGAAACAGAATCCGCCCTTTTCACCTGCCAAACATATGCCCACTTCTCCTCTCTGGGATAATAAAAACTAACCAGCGAACTGACAGAGGGCCTGACCCCCCCAATCCACATCGACCACACACAAAAAAAAAACCGTACCCTCCAGCTACTAATTATAATGCTAACTTGCAAAATTTCCCTGCATTTTAAAACAATGGAAAAATGCTGGTGGGATCATACTTAGAAGAATGGCTTCTTGTCTGTCTCCACTAACAAAAATAGGCAACACCAAGTCAGCTACTCCTCAGCATAGTTATGTCCGTCACAGCCTTCTTGGGTTTCAGGAGGGACATACAAACGATATCAAAATTATGGTGAAACGCTGAGGACCTGCAAATAATTTTCAACGTACTGGTTAATTTGAAAACTCTCCAGCATACTTCTTGGAACAAGCCAGGTACCTGTGCCCACGCATAGAGGAGTATATAGAAACATGGTGGAATCCCAGCTGATGAAGCAAAGGATTCTTAAAGGAATGAGATGACCATGCGGAACCTGTTTAATTCTCTGAAACAGAATCCGCACTTTTCACCTGCCAAACACATGCCCACTACTCTTCTCTGGGGATAATAAAAACAAACCAGCGATCTGACAGAGGGCCTGAACACCCATCCTGACCGACCCCACAAAACAAAAAAGTACCCTCCAGCTACTAATTATAATGCTAACTTGCAAAATTTCCCTGCATTTTACAACAATGGAAAAATGGTGGTGGGATGATACTTAGAAGAATGGCTTCTTGTCAGTCTCCACTGACAAAAATAGGCAACACCAAGTCAGCTACGCCTCAGCATAGTTATGTCCGTAGCAGCCATATTTGGTTTCAGTAGGCACATACACACGTTATCACAATTATGGTGAAACGCTGAAAACCTGCAAAGGATTGTCAACATACTGGTTAATTGAAAAGCTCTGAGGCATACTTCTTGGAACTAGCCAGTTTCCTGTGCCCACGCATAGACAAGTATATAGAACCATGGTGGATTCCCAGCTCATGAAGCAAAGGATTCTTAAAGGAACGGGATTACCATGCGGATCCTGTTTAATTCTCTGAAACAGATCCGCAGTTTTCACCTGCCATACTAATACCCACTTCTCCTCTCTGGGGATAATAAAAACCAACCGGGGAACTGACAGAGGGCCTGACGAATACATCCACACCGACCCCACAGGAAAAAAAAAAAAAAAACACCGTAGCCTCCAGCTACTAATTATAATGCTAACTTGCAAAATTTCCCTGCATTTTAAAACAATGGAAAAATGGTGGTGGGATGATACTTAGAAGAATGGCTTCTTGTCAGTCTCCACTAACAAAAATAGGCAACACCAAGTCAGCTACTCCTCAGCATAGTTATGTCCGTCGCAGCCTTCTAGGGTTTCAGGAGGCACAAACAAAGGTTCTCACAATTATGGTAAAACGCTGAACACCTGCAAATAATTTTCAACGTAGTGGTTAATTGAAAAGCTCTGCGGCATACTTCTTGGTACAAGCCAGTTACCTGTTCTCACGCAAACAGGAGTATATAGAACCATGGTGGATTTCCAGCTGATGAAGTAAAGGATTATTAAAGGAACGGGATGACCATGGGGATCATCGTTAATTCTCTGATACAGAATCCGCCCTATTCACCTGCCAAACACATGCCCACTTCTCCTCTCTGGGGATAATAAAAACTAACCAGTGAACTGACAGACGGCCTGACCCCCCCATCCACATCGACCACACACAAAAAAAAAACCGTACCCTCCAGCTACTAATTATAATGCTAACTTGCAAAATTTCCCTGCATTTTAAAACAATGGAAAAATGGTGGTGGGATCATACTTAGAAGAATGGCTTCTTGTCTGTCTCCACTAACAAAAATAGGCAACACCAAGTCAGCTACTCCTCAGCATAGTTATGTCCGTCGCAGCCTTCTTGGGTTTCAGGAGGGACATACAAACGTTATCAAAATTATGGTGAAACGCTGAAAACCTGCAAATAATTTTCAACGTACTGGTTAATTTGAAAACTCTCCAGCATAATTCTTGGAACAAGCCAGGTACCTGTGCCCACGCATAGAGGAGTATATAGAAACATGGTGGAATCCCAGCTGATGAAGAAAAGGATTCTTAAAGGAATGAGATGACCATGCGGATCCTGTTTAATTCTCTGAAACAGCATCCGCACTTTTCACCTGCCAAACACATTCCCACTTCTCCTCTCTGGGGATAATAAAAACTAACCAGCGAACTGACAGAGGGCCTGACCCCCACCATCCACATCGACCACACACAAAAAAAAAAAACCGTACCCTTCAGCTACTAATATAATGCTAACTTGAAAAATTTCCCTGCATTTTAAAACAATGGAAAAATGGTGGTGGGATCATACTTAGAAGAATGGCTTCTTGTCAGTCTCCACTAACAAAAATAGGAAACACCAAGTCAGCTACTCCTCAGCATAGTTATGTCCGTCGCAGCCTTCTAGGGTTTCAGGAGGCACAAACAAAAGTTCTCACAATTATGGTAAAACGCTGAACACCTGCAAATAATTTTCAACGTAGTGGTTAATTGAAAATCTCTGCGGCATACTTCTTGGAACAAGCCAGTTACCTGTTCCCACGCAAACAGGAGTATATAGAACCATGGTGGATTTCCAGCTGATGAAGTAAAGGATTATTAAAGGAACGGGATGACCATGGGGATCATCTTTAATTCTCTGAAACAGAATCCGCCCTTTTCACCTGCCAAACACATGCCCACTTCTCCTCTCTGCGGATAATAAAAACTAACCAGCGAACTGACAGAGGACCTGACCCCCACCATCCACATCGACCACACACACAAAAAAAAAAACGTACCCTCCAGCTACTAATTATAAGGCTAACTTACAAAATTTCCCTGCATTTTAAAACAATGGAAAATTGGTGGTGGGATGATACTTAGAAGAATGGCTTCTTGTCAGTCTCCACTAACAAAAATACGAAACACCAAGTCAGCTACTCCTCAGCATGGTTATGTCCGTCGCAGCCTTCTTGGGTTTCAGGAGGCACAAACAAAGGTTCTCACAATTATGGTGAAACGCTGAACACCTTCCAATGATTTTCAACGTAATGGTTAATTTAAAAGCTCTGCGGCATACTTCTTGGAACAAGCCAGTTACCTGTTCCCACGCAAACAGGAGTATATAGAACCATGGTGGATTTCCAGCTGATGAAGTAAAGGACTATTAAAGGAACGGGATGACCATGGGGATCATCGTTAATTCTCTGAAAGAGAATCCGCCCTTTTCACCTGCCAAACACATTCCCACTTCTCCTCTCTGGGGATAATAAAAACTAACCAGCGAACTGACAGAGGGCCTGACCCCCCCATCCACATCGACCACACAAAAAAAAAAAAAACCGTACCCTTCAGCTACTAATATAATGCTAACTTGAAAAATTTCCCTGCATTTTAAAACAATGGAAAAATGGTGGTGGGATGATACTTAGAAGAATGGCTTCTTGTCAGTCTCCACTAACAAAAATAGGCAACACCAAGTCAGCTACTCCTCAGCATGGTTATGTCCGTCGCAGCGTTCTTGGGTTTCAGGAGGCACAAACAATGGTTCTCACAATTATGGTGAAACGCTGAACACCTTCAAATGATTTTCAACGTAGTGGTTAATTGAAAAGCTCTGCGGCATACTTCTTGGAACAAGGCAGTTACCTGTTCCCCCGCAAAGAGGAGTATAGACAACCATGGTGGATTTCCAGCTGATGAAGTAAAGGATTATTAAAGGAACGGGATGACCATGGGGATCATCTTTAATTCTCTGAAACAGAATCCGCCCTTTTCACCTGCCAAACACATGCCCACTTCTCCTCTCTGGGGATAATAAAAACTAACCAGCGAACTGACAGAGGACCTGACCCCCACCATCCACATCGACCACACACACAAAAAAAAAACCGTACCCTCCAGCTACTAATTATAAGGCTAACTTACAAAATTTCCCTGCTTTTTAAAACAATGGAAAAATGGTGGTGGGATGATACTTTGAAGAATGGCTTCTTGTCAGTCTCCACTAACAAAAATAGGCAACACCAAGTCAGCTACTCCTCAGCATGGTTATGTCCGTCGCAGCCTTCTTGGGTTTCAGGAGGCACAAACAAAGGTTCTCACAATTATGGTGAAACGCTGAACACCTGCAAATGATTTTCAACGTAGTGGTTAATTGAAAAGCTCTGTGGCATACTTCTTGGAACAAGGCAGTTACCTGTTCCCACGCAAAGAGGAGTATAGAGAACCATGGTGGATTTCCAGCTGATGAAGTAAAGGATTATTAAAGGAACGGGATGACCATGGGGATCATCGTTAATTCTCTGAAACAGAATCCGCCCTTTTAACCTGCCAAACACATGCCCACTTCTCCTCTCTGGTGATAATAAAAACTAACCAGCGAACTGACAGAGGGCCTGACCCCCCCCATCCACATCGACCAAACACACAAAAAAAAACCGTACCCTCCAGCTACTAATTATAATGCTAACTTGCAAAATTTCCCTGCATTTTAAAACAATGGAAAAATGGTGGTGGGATCATACTTAGAAGAATGGCTTCTTGTCAGTCTCCACTAACAAAAATAGGCAACACCAAGTCAGCTACTCCTCAGCATAGTTATGTCCGTCGCAGCCTTCTTGGGTTTCAGGAGGGACATACAAACGTTATCAAAATTATGGTGAAACGCTGAACACCTGCAAATAATTTTCAACGTACTGGTTAATTTGAAAACTCTCCAGCATACTTCTTGGAACAAGCCAGGTACCTGTGCCCACGCATAGAGGAGTATATAGAAACATGGTGGAATCCCAGCTGATGAAGCAAAGGATTCTTAAAGGAATGAGATGACAATGCGGATCCTGTTTAATTCTCTGAAACAGAATCCGCTCTTTTCACCTGCCAAACACATGCCCACTACTCTTCTCTGGGGATAATAAAAACAAACCAGCGATCTGACAGAGGGCCTGAACACCCATCCTGACCGACCCCACAAAACAAAAAAGTACCCTCCAGCTACTAATTATAATGCTAACTTGCAAAATTTCCCTGCATTTTACAACAATGGAAAAATGGTGGTGGGATGATACTTAGAAGAATGGCTTCTTGTCAGTCTCCACTGACAAAAATAGGCAACACCAAGTCAGCTACGCCTCAGCATAGTTATGTCCGTAGCAGCCATATTTGGTTTCAGTAGGCACATACACACGTTATCACAATTATGGTGAAACGCTGAAAACCTGCAAAGGATTGTCAACATACTGGTTAATTGAAAAGCTCTGAGGCATACTTCTTGGAACTAGCCAGTTTCCTGTGCCCACGCATAGACAAGTATATAGAACCATGGTGGATTCCCAGCTCATGAAGCAAAGGATTCTTAAAGGAACGGGATTACCATGCGGATCCTGTTTAATTCTCTGAAACAGATCCGCAGTTTTCACCTGCCATACTAATACCCACTTCTCCTCTCTGGGGATAATAAAAACCAACCGGGGAACTGACAGAGGGCCTGACGAATACATCCACACCGACCCCACAGGAAAAAAAAAAAAAAAACACCGTAGCCTCCAGCTACTAATTATAATGCTAACTTGCAAAATTTCCCTGCATTTTAAAACAATGGAAAAATGGTGGTGGGATGATACTTAGAAGAATGGCTTCTTGTCAGTCTCCACTAACAAAAATAGGCAACACCAAGTCAGCTACTCCTCAGCATAGTTATGTCCGTCGCAGCCTTCTAGGGTTTCAGGAGGCACAAACAAAGGTTCTCACAATTATGGTAAAACGCTGAACACCTGCAAATAATTTTCAACGTAGTGGTTAATTGAAAAGCTCTGCGGCATACTTCTTGGTACAAGCCAGTTACCTGTTCTCACGCAAACAGGAGTATATAGAACCATGGTGGATTTCCAGCTGATGAAGTAAAGGATTATTAAAGGAACGGGATGACCATGGGGATCATCGTTAATTCTCTGATACAGAATCCGCCCTATTCACCTGCCAAACACATGCCCACTTCTCCTCTCTGGGGATAATAAAAACTAACCAGTGAACTGACAGACGGCCTGACCCCCCCATCCACATCGACCACACACAAAAAAAAAACCGTACCCTCCAGCTACTAATTATAATGCTAACTTGCAAAATTTCCCTGCATTTTAAAACAATGGAAAAATGGTGGTGGGATCATACTTAGAAGAATGGCTTCTTGTCTGTCTCCACTAACAAAAATAGGCAACACCAAGTCAGCTACTCCTCAGCATAGTTATGTCCGTCGCAGCCTTCTTGGGTTTCAGGAGGGACATACAAACGTTATCAAAATTATGGTGAAACGCTGAAAACCTGCAAATAATTTTCAACGTACTGGTTAATTTGAAAACTCTCCAGCATAATTCTTGGAACAAGCCAGGTACCTGTGCCCACGCATAGAGGAGTATATAGAAACATGGTGGAATCCCAGCTGATGAAGAAAAGGATTCTTAAAGGAATGAGATGACCATGCGGATCCTGTTTAATTCTCTGAAAAGCATCCGCACTTTTCACCTGCCAAACACATTCCCACTTCTCCTCTCTGGGGATAATAAAAACTAACCAGCGAACTGACAGAGGGCCTGACCCCCACCATCCACATCGACCACACACACAAAAAAAAAACCGTACCCTTCAGCTACTAATATAATGCTAACTTGAAAAATTTCCCTGCATTTTAAAACAATGGAAAAATGGTGGTGGGATCATACTTAGAAGAATGGCTTCTTGTCAGTCTCCACTAACAAAAATAGGAAACACCAAGTCAGCTACTCCTCAGCATAGTTATGTCCGTCGCAGCCTTCTAGGGTTTCAGGAGGCACAAACAAAAGTTCTCACAATTATGGTAAAACGCTGAACACCTGCAAATAATTTTCAACGTAGTGGTTAATTGAAAATCTCTGCGGCATACTTCTTGGAACAAGCCAGTTACCTGTTCCCACGCAAACAGGAGTATATAGAACCATGGTGGATTTCCAGCTGATGAAGTAAAGGATTATTAAAGGAACGGGATGACCATGGGGATCATCTTTAATTCTCTGAAACAGAATCCGCCCTTTTCACCTGCCAAACACATGCCCACTTCTCCTCTCTGCGGATAATAAAAACTAACCAGCGAACTGACAGAGGACCTGACCCCCACCATCCACATCGACCACACACACAAAAAAAAAAAACGTACCCTCCAGCTACTAATTATAAGGCTAACTTACAAAATTTCCCTGCATTTTAAAACAATGGAAAATTGGTGGTGGGATGATACTTAGAAGAATGGCTTCTTGTCAGTCTCCACTAACAAAAATACGAAACACCAAGTCAGCTACTCCTCAGCATGGTTATGTCCGTCGCAGCCTTCTTGGGTTTCAGGAGGCACAAACAAAGGTTCTCACAATTATGGTGAAACGCTGAACACCTTCCAATGATTTTCAACGTAATGGTTAATTTAAAAGCTCTGCGGCATACTTCTTGGAACAAGGCAGTTACCTGTTCCCACGCAAACAGGAGTATATAGAACCATGGTGGATTTCCAGCTGATGAAGTAAAGGACTATTAAAGGAACGGGATGACCATGGGGATCATCGTTAATTCTCTGAAAGAGAATCCGCCCTTTTCACCTGCCAAACACATTCCCACTTCTCCTCTCTGGGGATAATAAAAACTAACCAGCGAACTGACAGAGGGCCTGACCCCCCCATCCACATCGACCACACAAAAAAAAAAAAAACCGTACCCTTCAGCTACTAATATAATGCTAACTTGAAAAATTTCCCTGCATTTTAAAACAATGGAAAAATGGTGGTGGGATGATACTTAGAAGAATGGCTTCTTGTCAGTCTCCACTAACAAAAATAGGCAACACCAAGTCAGCTACTCCTCAGCATGGTTATGTCCGTCGCAGCGTTCTTGGGTTTCAGGAGGCACAAACAATGGTTCTCACAATTATGGTGAAACGCTGAACACCTTCAAATGATTTTCAACGTAGTGGTTAATTGAAAAGCTCTGCGGCATACTTCTTGGAACAAGGCAGTTACCTGTTCCCCCGCAAAGAGGAGTATAGACAACCATGGTGGATTTCCAGCTGATGAAGTAAAGGATTATTAAAGGAACGGGATGACCATGGGGATCATCTTTAATTCTCTGAAACAGAATCCGCCCTTTTCACCTGCCAAACACATGCCCACTTCTCCTCTCTGGGGATAATAAAAACTAACCAGCGAACTGACAGAGGACCTGACCCCCACCATCCACATCGACCACACACACAAAAAAAAAACCGTACCCTCCAGCTACTAATTATAAGGCTAACTTACAAAATTTCCCTGCTTTTTAAAACAATGGAAAAATGGTGGTGGGATGATACTTTGAAGAATGGCTTCTTGTCAGTCTCCACTAACAAAAATAGGCAACACCAAGTCAGCTACTCCTCAGCATGGTTATGTCCGTCGCAGCCTTCTTGGGTTTCAGGAGGCACAAACAAAGGTTCTCACAATTATGGTGAAACGCTGAACACCTGCAAATGATTTTCAACGTAGTGGTTAATTGAAAAGCTCTGTGGCATACTTCTTGGAACAAGGCAGTTACCTGTTCCCACGCAAAGAGGAGTATAGAGAACCATGGTGGATTTCCAGCTGATGAAGTAAAGGATTATTAAAGGAACGGGATGACCATGGGGATCATCGTTAATTCTCTGAAACAGAATCCGCCCTTTTAACCTGCCAAACACATGCCCACTTCTCCTCTCTGGTGATAATAAAAACTAACCAGCGAACTGACAGAGGGCCTGACCCCCCCCATCCACATCGACCAAACACACAAAAAAAAACCGTACCCTCCACCTACTAATTATAATGCTAACTTGCAAAATTTCCCTGCATTTTAAAACAATGGAAAAATGGTGGTGGGATCATACTTAGAAGAATGGCTTCTTGTCAGTCTCCACTAACAAAAATAGGCAACACCAAGTCAGCTACTCCTCAGCATAGTTATGTCCGTCGCAGCCTTCTTGGGTTTCAGGAGGGACATACAAACGTTATCAAAATTATGGTGAAACGCTGAACACCTGCAAATAATTTTCAACGTACTGGTTAATTTGAAAACTCTCCAGCATACTTCTTGGAACAAGCCAGGTACCTGTGCCCATGCATAGAGGAGTATATAGAAACATGGTGGAATCCCAGCTGATGAAGCAAAGGATTCTTAAAGGAATGAGATGACAATGCGGATCCTGTTTAATTCTCTGAAACAGAATCCGCTCTTTTCACCTGCCAAACACATGCCCACTACTCTTCTCTGGGGATAATAAAAACAAACCAGCGATCTGACAGAGGGCCTGAACACCCATCCTGACCGACCCCACAAAACAAAAAAGTACCCTCCAGCTACTAATTATAATGCTAACTTGCAAAATTTCCCTGCATTTTAAAACAATGGAAAAATGGTGGTGGTATGATACTTAGAAGAATGGCTTCTTGTCAGTCTCCACTGACAAAAATAGGCAACACCAAGTCAGCTACGCCTCAGCATAGTTATGTCCGTAGCAGCCATATTTGGTTTCAGTAGGCACATACACACGTTATCACAATTATGGTGAAACGCTGAAAACCTGCAAAGGATTGTCAACATACTGGTTAATTGAAAAGCTCTGAGGCATACTTCTTGGAACTAGCCAGTTTCCTGTGCCCACGCATAGACAAGTATATAGAACCATGGTGGATTCCCAGCTCATGAAGCAAAGGATTCTTAAAGGAACGGGATTACCATGCGGATCCTGTTTAATTCTCTGAAACAGATCCGCAGTTTTCACCTGCCATACTAATACCCACTTCTCCTCTCTGGGGATAATAAAAACCAACCGGGGAACTGACAGAGGGCCTGACGAATACATCCACACCGACCCCACAGGAAAAAAAAAAAAAAAACACCGTAGCCTCCAGCTACTAATTATAATGCTAACTTGCAAAATTTCCCTGCATTTTAAAACAATGGAAAAATGGTGGTGGGATGATACTTAGAAGAATGGCTTCTTGTCAGTCTCCACTAACAAAAATAGGCAACACCAAGTCAGCTACTCCTCAGCATAGTTATGTCCGTCGCAGCCTTCTAGGGTTTCAGGAGGCACAAACAAATGTTCTCACAATTATGGTAAAACGCTGAACACCTGCAAATAATTTTCAACGTAGTGGTTAATTGAAAAGCTCTGCGGCATACTTCTTGGTACAAGCCAGTTACCTGTTCTCACGCAAACAGGGGTATATAGAACCATGGTGGATTTCCAGCTGATGAAGTAAAGGATTGTTAAAGGAACGGGATGACCATGGGGATCATCGTTAATTCTCTGAAACAGAATCCGCCCTATTCACCTGCCAAACACATGCCCACTTCTCCTCTCTGGGGATAATAAAAACTAACCAGTGAACTGACAGACGGCCTGACCCCCCCATCCACATCGACCACACACACAAAAAAATCCGTACCCTCCAGCTACTAATTATAATGCTAACTTGCAAAATTTCCCTGCATTTTAAAACAATGGAAAAATGGTGGTGGGATCATACTTAGAAGAATGGCTTCTTGTCTGTCTCCACTAACAAAAATAGGCAACACCATGTCAGCTACTCCGCAGCATAGTTATGTCCGTCGCAGCCTTCTTGGGTTTCAGGAGGGACATACAAACGTTATCAAAATTATGGTGAAACGCTGAAAACCTGCAAATAATTTTCAACGTAGTGGTTAATTTGAAAACTCTCCAGCATAATTCTTGGAACAAGCCAAGTACCTGTGCCCACGCATAGAGGAGTATATAGAAACATGGTGGAATCCCAGCTGATGAAGAAAAGGATTCTTAAAGGAATGAGATGACCATGCGGATCCTGTTTAATTCTCTGAAACAGAATCCGCACTTTTCACCTGCCAAACACATGCCCACTTCTCCTCTCTGGGGATAATAAAAACTAACCAGCGAACTGACAGAGGGCCTGACCCCCACCATCCACATCGACCACACACAAAAAAAAAAACCGTACCCTTCATCTACTAATATAATGCTAACTTGAAAAATTTCCCTGCATTTTAAAACAATGGAAAAATGGTGGTGGGATTATACTTAGAAGAATGGCTTCTTGTCAGTCTCCACTAACAAAAATAGGAAACACCAAGTCAGCTACTCCTCAGCATAGTTATGTCCGTCGCAGCCTTCTAGGGTTTCAGGAGGCACAAACAAAGGTTCTCACAATTATGGTAAAACGCTGAACACCTGCAAATAATTTTTGACGTAGTGGTTAATTGAAAATCTCTGCGGCATACTTCTTGGAACAAGCCAGTTACCTGTTCCCACGCAAACAGGAGTGTATAGAACCATGGTGGATTTCCAGCTGATGAAGTAAAGGATTATTAAAGGAACGGGATGACCATGGGGATCATCGTTAATTCTCTGAAACAGAATCCGCCCTATTCACCTGCCAAACACATGCCCACTTCTCCTCTCTGGGGATAATAAAAACTAACCAGTGAACTGACAGAGGGCCTGACCCCCCCATCCACATCGACCACACACAAAAAAAAAACCGTACCCTCCAGCTACTAATTATAATGCTAACTTGCAAAATTTCCCTGCATTTTAAAACAATGGAAAAATGGTGGTGGGATCATACTTAGAAGAATGGCTTCTTGTCTGTCTCCACTAACAAAAATAGGCAACACCAAGTCAGCTACTCCTCAGCATAGTTATGTCCGTCGCAGCCTTCTTGGGTTTCAGGAGGGACATACAAACGTTATCAAAATTATGGTGAAACGCTGAAAACCTGCAAATAATTTTCAACGTACTGGTTAATTTGAAAACTCTCCAGCATAATTCTTGGAACAAGCCAGGTACCTGTGCCCACGCATAGAGGAGTATATAGAAACATGGTGGAATCCCAGCTGATGAAGAAAAGGATTCTTAAAGGAATGAGATGACCATGCGGATCCTGTTTAATTCTCTGAAACAGAATCCGCACTTTTCACCTGCCAAACACATTCCCACTTCTCCTCTCTGGGGATAATAAAAACTAACCAGCGAACTGACAGAGGGCCTGACCCCCACCATCCACATCGACCACACACAAAAAAAAAAACCGTACCCTTCAGCTACTAATATAATGCTAACTTGAAAAATTTCCCTGCATTTTAAAACAATGGAAAAATGGTGGTGGGATCATTCTTAGAAGAATGGCTTCTTGTCAGTCTCCACTAACAAAAATAGGAAACACCAAGTCAGCTACTCCTCAGCATAGTTATGTCCGTCGCAGCCTTCTAGGGTTTCAGGAGGCACAAACAAAGGTTCTCACAATTATGGTAAAACGCTCAACACCTGCAAATAATTTTCAACGTAGTGGTTAATTGAAAAGCTCTGCGGCATACTTCTTGGAACAAGCCAGTTACCTGTTCCCACGCAAACAGGAGTATATAGAACCATGGTGGATTTCCAGCTGATGAAGTAAAGGATTATTAAAGGAACGGGATGACCATGGGGATCATCTTTAATTCTCTGAAACAGAATCCGCCCTTTTCACCTGCCAAACACATGCCCACTTCTCCTCTCTGGGGATAATAAAAACTAACCAGCGAACTGACAGAGGACCTGACCCCCACCATCCACATAGACCACAAACACAAAAAAAAAAAACGTACCCTCCAGCTACTAATTATAAAGCTAACTTACAAAATTTCCCTGCATTTTAAAACAATGGAAAATTGGTGGTGGAATGATACTTAGAAGAATGGCTTCTTGTCAGTCTCCACTAACAAAAATAGGCAACACCAAGTCAGCTACTCTTCAGCATGTTTATGTCCGTCGCAGCGTTCTTGGGTTTCAGGAGGCAAAAACAAAGATTCTCACAATTATGGTGAAACACTGAACACCTTCAAATGATTTTCAACGTAGTGGTTAATTGAAAATCTCTGCGGCATACTTCTCGGAACAAGGCAGTTACCTGTTCCCCCGCAAAGAGGAGTATAGACAACCATGGTGGATTTCCAGCTGATGAAGTAAAGGATTATTAAAGGAACGGGATGACCATGGGGATCATCGTTAATTCTCTGAAACAGAATCCGCACTTTTCACCTGCCAAACACATGCCCACTACTCTTCTCTGGGGATAATAAAAACAAACCAGCGATCTGACAGAGGGCCTGAACACCCATCCTGACCGACCCCACAAAACAAAAAAGTACCCTCCAGCTACTAATTATAATGCCAATTTGCAAAATTTCCCTGCATTTTTAAACAATGGAGAAATGATGGTGGGATGATACTTAGAAGAATGGCTTCTTGTCAGTCTCCACTGACAAAAATAGGCAACACCAAGTCAGCTACGCCTCAGCATAGTTATGTCCGTAGCAGCCATATTTGGTTTCAGTAGGCACATACACACGTTATCACAATTATGGTGAAACGCTGAAAACCTGCAAAGGATTGTCAACATACTGGTTAATTGAAAAGCTCTGAGGCATACTTCTTGGAACTAGCCAGTTTCCTGTGCCCACGCATAGACAAGTATATAGAACCATGGTGGATTCCCAGCTCATGAAGCAAAGGATTCTTAAAGGAACGGGATTACCATGCGGATCCTGTTTAATTCTCTGAAACAGATCCGCAGTTTTCACCTGCCATACTAATACCCACTTCTCCTCTCTGGGGATAATAAAAACCAACCGGGGAACTGACAGAGGGCCTGACGAATACATCCACACCGACCCCACAGGAAAAAAAAAAAAAAACACCGTAGCCTCCAGCTACTAATTATAATGCTAACTTGCAAAATTTTCCTGCATTTTCAAACAATGGAAAAATGATGGTGAGATGATACTTACAAGAATGGATTCTTGTCAGTCTCCACTAAAAAAATAGGCAAAACCAAGTCAGCTACTCCTCAGCATAGTTATGTCCGTCGCAGCCTTCTTGGGTTTCAGGAGGCACAAACAAACGTTATCACAATTATGGTGAAACGCTGAACACCTGGAAATAATTTTCAAGGTACTGGTTAATTGAAAAGCTCTGCGGCATACTTCTTGGAACAAGCCAGTTACCTGTTCCCACGCAAACAGGAGTATATAGAACCATGGTGGATTTCCAGCTGATGAAGTAAAGGACTATTAAAGGAACGGGATGACCATGGGGATGATCGTTAATTCTCTGAAACAGAATCCGCCCTTTTCACCTGCCAAACACATGCCCACTTCTCCTCTCTGGGGATAATAAAAACTAACCAGCGAACTGACAGAGGGCCTGACCCCCACCATCCACATCGACCACACACACAAAAAAAAAACCGTACCCTTCAGCTACTAATATAATGCTAACTTGAAAAATTTCCCTGCATTTTAAAACAATGGAAAAATGGTGTTGGGATCATACTTAGAAGAATGGCTTCTTGTCAGTCTCCACTAACAAAAATAGGAAACACCAAGTCAGCTACTCCTCAGCATAGTTATGTCCGTCGCAGCCTTCTAGGGTTTCAGGAGGCACAAACAAAGGTTCTCACAATTATGGTAAAACGCTCAACACCTGCAAATAATTTTCAACGTAGTGGTTAATTGAAAAGCTCTGCGGCATACTTCTTGGAACAAGCCAGTTACCTGTTCCCACGCAAACAGGAGTATATAGAACCATGGTGGATTTCCATCTGATGAAGTAAAGGATTATTAAAGGAACGGGATGACCATGGGGATCATCTTTAATTCTCTGAAACAGAATCCGCCCTTTTCACCTGCCAAACACATGCCCACTTCTCCTCTCTGGGGATAATAAAAACTAACCAGCGAACTGACAGAGGACCTGACCCCCACCATCCACATCGACCACACACACAAAAAAAAAACCGTACCCTCCAGCTACTAATTATAAGGCTAACTTACAAATTTTCCCTGCATTTTAAAACAATGGAAAATTGGTGGTGGGATGATACTTAGAAGAATGGCTTCTTGTCAGTCTCCACTAACAAAAATAGGCAACACCAAGTCAGCTACTCCTCAGCATGGTTATGTCCGTCGCAGCCTTCTTGGGTTTCAGGAGGCACAAACAAAGGTTCTCACAATTATGGTGAAACGCTGAACACCTTCAAATGATTTTCAACGTAGTGGTTAATTGAAAAGCTCTGCGGCATACTTCTTGGAACAAGGCAGTTACCTGTTCCCCCGTAAAGAGGAGTATAGACAACCATGGTGGATTTCCAGCTGATGAAGTAAAGGATTATTAAAGGAACGGGATGACCATGGGGATCATCGTTAATTCTCTGAAACAGAATCCGCCCTTTTCACCTGCCAAACACATGCCCACTTCTCCTCTCTGGGGATAATAAAAACTAACCAGCGAACTGACAGAGGGCCTGACCCCCCCCATCCACATCGACCACACACAAAAAAAAAACCGTACCCTCCAGCTACTAATTATAATGCTAACTTGCAAAATTTCCCTGCATTTTAAAACAATGGAAAAATGGTGGTGGGATGATACTCAGAAGAATGGCTTCTTGTCAGTCTCCACTAACAAAAATAGGCAACACCAAGTCAGCTACTCCTCAGCATAGTTATGTCCGTCGCAGCCTTCTTGGGTTTCAGGAGGGACATACAAACGTTATCAAAATTATGGTGAAACGCTGAAAACCTGCAAATAATTTTCAACGTACTGGTTAATTTGAAAACTCTCCAGCATAATTTTTGGTACAAGCCAGGTACCTGGCCCACGCATAGAGGAGTATATAGAAACATGGTGGAATCCCAACTGATGAAGCAAAAGGTTCTTAAAGGAATGAGATGACCATGCGGATCCTGTTTAATTCTCTGAAACAGAATCCGCACTTTTCACCTGCCAAACACATGCCCACTACTCTTCTCTGGGGATAATAAAAACAAACCAGCGATCTGACAGAGGGCCTGAACACCCATCCTGACCGACCCCACAAAACAAAAAAGTACCCTCCAGCTACTAATTATAATGCCAATTTGCAAAATTTCCCTGCATTTTTAAACAATGGAGAAATGATGGTGGGATGATACTTAGAAGAATGGCTTCTTGTCAGTCTCCACTGACAAAAATAGGCAACACCAAGTCAGCTACGCCTCAGCATAGTTATGTCCGTAGCAGCCATATTTGGTTTCAGTAGGCACATACACACGTTATCACAATTATGGTGAAACGCTGAAAACCTGCAAAGGATTGTCAACATACTGGTTAATTGAAAAGCTCTGAGGCATACTTCTTGGAACTAGCCAGTTTCCTGTGCCCACGCATAGACAAGTATATAGAACCATGGTGGATTCCCAGCTCATGAAGCAAAGGATTCTTAAAGGAACCGGATTACCATGCGGATCCTGTTTAATTCTCTGAAACAGATCCGCAGTTTTCACCTGCCATACTAATACCCACTTCTCCTCTCTGGGGATAATAAAAACCAACCGGGGAACTGACAGAGAGCCTGACCAACACATCCACACCGACCCCACAGGAAAAAAAAAAAAAACACCGTAGCCTCCAGCTACTAATTATAATGCTAACTTGCAAAATTTTCCTGCATTTTTAAACAATGGAAAAATGATGGTGAGATGATACTTACAAGAATGGATTCTTGTCAGTCTCCACTAACAAAAATAGGCAAAACCAAGTCAGCTACGCCTCAGCATAGTTATGTCCGTCGCAGCCTTCTTGGGTTTCAGGAGGCACAAACAAACGTTATCACAATTATGGTGAAATGCTGAACACCTGGAAATAATTTTCAACGTACTGGTTAATTGAAAAGCTCTGCGGCATACTTCTTGGAACAAGCCAGTTACCTGTTCCCACGCAAACAGGAGTATATAGAACCATGGTGGATTTCCAGCTGATGAAGTAAAGGATTATTAAAGGAACGGGATGACCATGGGGATGATCGTTAATTCTCTGAAAGAGAATCCGCCCTTTTCACCTGCCAAACACATGCCCACTTCTCCTCTCTGGGGATAATAAAAACTAACCAGCGAACTGACAGAGGGCCTGTCCCCCACCATCCATGTCGACCACACACACAAAAAAAAAAACCGTACCCTCCAGCTACTAATTATAATGCTAACTTGCAAAATTTCCCTGCATTTTAAAACAATGGAAAAATGGTGGTGGGATGATACTTAGAAGAATGGCTTCTTGTCAGTCTCCACTGACAAAAATAGGCAACACCAAGTCAGCTACGCCTCAGCATAGTTATGTCCGTAGCAGCCATATTTGGTTTCAGTAGGCACATACACACGTTATCACAATTATGGTGAAACGCTGAAAACCTGCAAAGGATTGTCAACATACTGGTTAATTGAAAAGCTCTGAGGCATACTTCTTGGAACTAGCCAGTTTCCTGTGCCCACGCATAGACATGTATATAGAACCATGGTGGATTCCCAGCTCATGAAGCAAAGGATTCTTAAAGGAACGGGATTACCATGCGGATCCTGTTTAATTCTCTGAAACAGATCCGCAGTTTTCACCTGCCATACTAATACCCACTTCTCCTCTCTGGGGATAATAAAAACCAACCGGGGAACTGACAGAGGGCCTGACCAACACATCCACACCGACCCCACAGGAAAAAAAAAAAAAAAAACACCGTAGCCTCCAGCTACTAATTATAATGCTAACTTGCAAAATTTTCCTGCATTTTTAAACAATGGAAAAATGATGGTGAGATGATACTTACAAGAATGGATTCTTGTCAGTCTCCACTAACAAAAAAAGGAAAACCAAGTCAGCTACGCCTCAGCATAGTTATGTCCGTCGCAGCCTTCTTGGGTTTCAGGAGGCACAAACAAAGGTTCTCACAATTATGGTGAAACGCTGAACACCTGCAAATAATTTTCAACGTAGTGGTTAATTGAATATCTCTGCGGCATACTTCTTGGTACAAGCCAGTTACCTGTTCCCACGCAAAGAGGAGTATAGAGAACCATGGTGGATTTCCAGCTGATGAAGTAAAGGATTATTAAAGGAACGGGATGACCATGGGGATCATCGTTAATTCTCTGAAACAGAATCCGCCCTTTTCACCTGCCAAACACATGCCCACTTCTCCTCTCTGGGGATAATAAAAACTAACCAGCGAACTGACAGAGGGCCTGACCCCCCCCATCCACATCGACCACACACAAGAAAAAAAAACCGTACCCTCCAGCTACTAATTATAATGCTAACTTGCAAAATTTCCCTGCATTTAAAACAATGGAAAAATGGTGGTGGGATCATACTTAGAAGAATGGCTTCTTGTCTGTCTCCACTAACAAAAATAGGCAACACCAAGTCAGCTACTCCTCAGCATGGTTATGTCCGTCGCAGCCTTCTTGGGTTTCAGGAGGCACAAACAAAGGTTCTCACAATTATGGTGAAACGCTGAACACCTGCAAATAATTTTCAACGTAGTGGTTAATTGAAAAGCTCTGCGGCATACTTCTTGGAACAAGGCAGTTACCTGTTCCCACGCAAAGAGGAGTATAGAGAACCATGGTGGATTTCCAGCTGATGAAGTAAAGGATTATTAAAGGAACGGGATGACCATGGGGATCATCGTTAATTCTCTGAAACAGAATCCGCCCTTTTCACCTGCCAAACACATGCCCACTTCTCCTCTCTGGGGATAATAAAAACTAACCAGCGAACTGACAGAGGGCCTGACCCCCCCCATCCACATCGACCACACACACACACAAAAAAAACCGTACCTTCCAGCTAGTAATTATAATGCTAACTTGCAAAATTTCCCTGCATTTTAAAACAATGGAAAAATGGTGGTGGGATGATACTTAGAAGAATGGCTTCTTGTCAGTCTCCACTAACAAAAATAGGCAACACCAAGTCAGCTACTCCTCAGCATAGTTATGTCCGTCGCAGCCTTCTTGGGTTTCAGGAGGGACATACAAACGTTATCAAAATTATGGTGAAACGCTGAAAACCTGCAAATAATTTTCAACGTACTGGTTAATTTGAAAACTCTCCAGCATAATTTTTGGAACAAGCCAGGTACCTGGCCCACGCATAGAGGAGTATATAGAAACATGGTGGAATCCCAGCTGATGAAGCAAAGTATTCTTAAAGGAATGAGATGACCATGCGGATCCTGTTTAATTCTCTGAAACAGAATCCGCACTTTTCACCTGCCAAACACATGCCCACTACTCTTCTCTGGGGATAATAAAAACAAACCAGCGATCTGACAGAGGGCCTGAACACCCATCCTGACCGACCCCACAAAACAAAAAAGTACCCTCCAGCTACTAATTATAATGCCAATTTGCAAAATTTCCCTGCATTTTTAAACAATGGAGAAATGATGGTGGGATGATACTTAGAAGAATGGCTTCTTGTCAGTCTCCACTGACAAAAATAGGCAACACCAAGTCAGCTACGCCTCAGCATAGTTATGTCCGTAGCAGCCATATTTGGTTTCAGTAGGCACATACACACGTTATCACAATTATGGTGAAACGCTGAAAACCTGCAAAGGATTGTCAACATACTGGTTAATTGAAAAGCTCTGAGGCATACTTCTTGGAACTAGCCAGTTTCCTGTGCCCACGCATAGACAAGTATATAGAACCATGGTGGATTCCCAGCTCATGAAGCAAAGGATTCTTAAAGGAACGGGATTACCATGCGGATCCTGTTTAATTCTCTGAAACAGATCCGCAGTTTTCACCTGCCATACTAATACCCACTTCTCCTCTCTGGGGATAATAAAAACCAACCGGGGAACTGACAGAGGGCCTGACCAACACATCCACACCGACCCCACAGGAAAAAAAAAAAAAAAAAACACCGTAGCCTCCAGCTACTAATTATAATGCTAACTTGCAAAATTTTCCTGCATTTTTAAACAATGGAAAAATGATGGTGAGATGATACTTACAAGAATGGATTCTTGTCAGTCTCCACTAACAAAAAAAGGAAAACCAAGTCAGCTACTCCTCAGCATAGTTATGTCCGTCACAGCCTTCTTGGGTTTCAGGAGGCACAAACAAAGGTTCTCACAATTATGGTGAAACGCTGAACACCTGCAAATGATTTTCAACGTAGTGGTTAATTGAAAACTCTGTGGCATACTTCTTGGACCAATCCAGTTACCTGTTCCCACGCAAAGAGGAGTATAGAGAACCATGGTGGATTTCCAGCTGATGAAGTAAAGGATTATTAAAGGAACGGGATGACCATGGGGATCATCGTTAATTCTCTGAAACAGAATCCGCCCTTTTCACCTGCCAAACACATGCCCACTTCTCCTCTCTGGGGATAATAAAAACTAACCAGCGAACTGACAGAGGGCCTGACCCCCCCCATCCACATCGACCACACACAAAAAAAAAACCGGACCCTCCAGCTACTAATTATAATGCTAACTTGCAAAATTTCCCTGCATTTAAAACAATGGAAAAATAGTGGTCGGATCATACTTAGAAGAATGGCTTCTTGTCTGTCTCCACTAACAAAAATAGGCAACACCAAGTGAGCTACTCCTCAGCATAGTTATGTCCGTCGCAGCCTTCTTGGGTTTCAGGAGGGACATACAAACGTTATCAAAATTATGGTGAAACGCTGAAAACCTGCAAATAATTTTCAACGTACTGGTTAATTTGAAAACTCTCCAGCATAATTCTTGGAACAAGCCAGGTACCTGTGCCCACGCATAGAGGAGTATATAGAAACATGGTGGAATCCCAGCTGATGAAGCAAAGGATTCTTAAAGGAATGAGATGACCATGCGGATCCTGTTTAATTCTCTGAAACAGAATCCGCACTTTTCACCTGCCAAACACATGCCCACTACTCTTCTCTGGGGATAATAAAAACAAACCAGCGATCTGACAGAGGGCCTGAACACCCATCCTGACTGACCCCACAAAACAAAAAAGTACCCTCCAGCTACTAATTATAATGGCAATTTGCAAAATTTCCCTGCATTTTTAAACAATGGAGAAATGATGGTGGGATGATACGTAGAAGAATGGCTTCTTGTCAGTCTCCACTGACAAAAATAGGCAACACCAAGTCAGCTACGCCTCAGCATAGTTATGTCCGTAGCAGCCATATTTGGTTTCAGTAGGCACATACACACGTTATCACAATTATGGTGAAACGCTGAAAACCTGCAAAGGATTGTCAACATACTGGTTAATTGAAAAGCTCTGAGGCATACTTCTTGGAACTAGCCAGTTTCCTGTGCCCACGCATAGACAAGTATATAGAACCATGGTGGATTCCCAGCTCATGAAGCAAAGGATTCTTAAAGGAACGGGATTACCATGCGGATCCTGTTTAATTCTCTGAAACAGATCCGCAGTTTTCACCTGCCATACTAATACCCACTTCTCCTCTCTGGGGATAATAAAAACCAACCAGGGAACTGACAGAGGGCCTGACCAACACATCCACACCGACCCCACAGGAAAAAAAAAAAAAAAACACCGTAGCCTCCAGCTACTAATTATAATGCTAAGTTGCAAAATTTTCCTGCATTTTTAAACAATGGAAAAATGATGGTGAGATGATACTTACAAGAATGGATTCTTGTCAGTCTCCACTAACAAAAATAGGCAAAACCAAGTCAGCTACTCCTCAGCATAGTTATGTCCGTCGCAGCCTTCTTGGGTTTCAGGAGGCACAAACAAACGTTATCACAATTATGGTGAAACGCTGAACACCTGCAAATAATTTTCAACGTACTGGTTAATTGAAAAGCTCTGCGGCATACTTCTTGGAACAAGCCAGTTACCTGTTCCCTCGCAAAGAGGAGTATATAGAACCGTGGTGGATTTCCAGCTGATGAAGTAAAGGATTATTAAAGGAACGGGATGACCATGGGGATCATCGTTAATTCTCTGAAACAGAATCCGCCCTTTTCACCTGCCAAACACATGCCCACTTCTCCTCTCTGGGGATAATAAAAACTAACCAGCGAACTGACAGAGGGCCTGACCCCCCCATCCACATCGACCACACACACAAAAAAAAAAACCGTACCCTCCAGCTACTAATTATAATGCTATCTTGCAAAATTTCCCTGCATTTTAAAACAATGGAAAAATGGTGGTGGGATGATACTTAGAAGAATGGCTTCTTGTCAGTCTCCACTAACAAAAATAGGCAACACCAAGTCAGCTACGCCTCAGCATAGTTATGCCCGTGGCAGCCATGTTGGGTTTAAGGAGGCATATACAAACTTTATCATAATTATGGTGAAACGTGCTGAAAACCCGGCAAATAATTCTCAACGTACTGTTTAATTCAAAAGCTCTGTGGCATACTTCTTGGAAGAAGCCAGTTACCTGGGCCCACGCATAGAGGGGTCTAGAGAACCATGGTGGATTCCAAGGTGATGAATCTAAGGATTCTTAAAGGAACAGGCTGAAAAGTGCAGATCCTGACTGAAACAGGATTCGGACTTTTTGCCTGCAACACACATGCCCACTTCTCCTCTCTAGGGATAACAAAAACAACGCATCGGATTGACAGATGGCCTGCCCCCGCCCCCCACCACCCCACACAAAATCGTGCCCTCCAGCGACTGATCCTTATGCTATCTGGCAATACGTCCTCTGCCTTTTAAAATAATGGAGATAGAATGGTGGAATTATACCTAAAAGACTGGCTTATTGCCAGACTCCCATACCAAGTATTCGCAACAGCAAGTCACCTAGGCCTCAGCACACGTTTGTCCCTGGCAGCCATCTTGGGTTTAAGGAGGCACAGATGAACCTTATCACAATTATGGTGAAAGGTGCTGCAAAAGCGGTCAAGTAATTCTCATGGTAGTGGTTACTTGAAAAGCTCTGCGGCATAATTCTTTGGACTATCCAGTTAACTGGGCCCACGCATAGAGCAGTCTAGAGGCCCATGGTGGATTCCCAGCTGATGAAGCAAGGGATTCTTAATGGAACGGGGTGAAAAGTGCGGTTTCTGTTTCAGTCTAAGACAGAAACGGGGGTCCGAACTTTTCACCTGTCACACACATGCCCACTTCTCCGGTCTGGGGAAAATAAAAACAATCCAGCGAACTGACAGAGGGCCTGCGCCCCCCACCCACACCGATCCCACAAATAAAAATGTCCCCTCCAGCTACTAATTATTATGCTAACTTGCAAAGGTTTCCGTGCATTTTAAAATAATGGGGAAAATATGGTGGAATGATACTTAAAAGAATGGCCTCCTTCCAGCCTCCAGTAACAAGTGTCGTGAAATCCAAGTGACCTAGGCCTCAGCATAGTTTTCTCCGTGGCAGCCATCTTGTGTTTAAGGAGGCACAGACGATCCTTATCACAATTATGGTGATATGTGCTGCAGAAACTGGCAAATAATTCTACACGTAGTGTTTATCTCAAAAGCTGTGCAGCATACATCTTGGTACAGGCCAGTTCATGGGCCCATGCATGGAGGGTTCTAAGGAACCATGGTGGATTCCCAGCTGATGAATCAAAGGATTTTTAATGGAACCGGCTGAAAAGTGCGGATACTGTTTCAGTCTAACTGAAACAGGATCCGCACATTTCACCTGCCACAAATATATCCACTTCCCTGTCTGGGCATAATAAACACAAACAACCAGACTGACAGAGGGACTGTCCCCCAAACCACCCCGATCCCACCCAAAAACGTCCCCTCCGTTGACTCATCCTTATGCTAACTGCCGAAAGTTGCTCACCTTTTAATATAAGGGAGAAAGGATGGGGCAATGATAATTAAAAGACTGGATTCTTGTCAGACTCCCGTACCAAGTATTGGCAACACCAAGCGAGAGAACCCTCAGTATAGGTTTGTCCATGGAAGCCATCTAGGGTTTAAGGAAGCACAAATGAACCTTATCAAAATTATGGTAAAAGTGCTGGAAAAGCTGGCAAATAATTTCCATGGTAGTGGTTATTTCAAATGCTCTGTGGCATACTTCTTTGAACTAGCCTGTTAAGTGGGTCCACACATAGTGGGGTGTAGAGAACTATGGTGGATTCCCAGCTGATGAAGCAAAGGATTCTTAAAGGAACAGGATGAAAAGTGCCGATCCTGTATCAGTCTAAGACTGAAACAGGATCCACACTTTTCACTTGCCACACACATGTCCACTTCTCCTCTCCGGGGATAATAAAAACAAACCACTGGACTGACAGAGGGCCTGGCTCTGCCTCTCCCACCCCACACAAAAACGTTTTCTCCAGCGACTCATCCTTAAGCTAAATGGCAATAGGTGCTCTGCCTTTTAAAATAGTTGTGAAAGGAAGGTGGAATGATACTTAAAGGAATGGCTTCTTGCCACGGACCAGTACCAATTATCGGCAACTCCAAGGGAGATTGGCCTAACCGTAGTTTTTTCTGTGGAAGCCAGCTTGGGTTTCAGGATGCACTGCCTAACCTTTTCACAATCATTGTGAAAGTTGCTGCAAAAACTGGCAAATAATACTCAATGTAGTGGTTATTTCCAAAGCTCTGCGGCATACATCTTGGAACTAGCCAGTTACCTGGACCCACACATAGAGGAGTCTCGACAGCCATGGTGGATTCCCAGCTGATGAATCAAAGGATTCGTAAAGGAACTGGCTGAAAAGTGCGGATCCTGTTTCAGTCTAAGACTGAAACAGGATCCGTACTTTTCACCTGCCACACACATGCCCACCTCTCCTCTTTGGGCATAATAAAGACAAACCACCAGACAGACAGAGAGCCTTCCCCTCAACGCACCACCCAACCCCACTCAAAAACGTCCCCTCCAGCAACTCATTCTTATGATAACTGGAAAAAGGTGTTCTGCCTTTTAAAATGATGGAGAAAGGATGGTGGAATGACTCTTAATAGCATGGCTTCTTGCCAGGCTCCAGTACCAACTATCGGCAACACCAAGTGAACTAGGCCTCAGCATACTTTTGTCCGCCCCAGCCATCTTGGGTTGAAGGAGGCACGGATGAACCTTATCACAATTATGGTGAAAGGTGGTGCAAAAACTAGCAAATAATTCTCAACGTAGTGGTTATTTCAAAACTCTGTGGCATACTTCTTGGAACTAGCCAGTTACCTGGGCCCACGCATAGAGGTCTTTAAAGAACCATGGTGTATTCCCAGCTGATGAATCAAACGATTCTTTTTTGTTTGTTTGTTTGTTAGCTCATTATGGGGGTACAAAAGATCAGGCTATATACATTCCCCATGCCTCCCCTTTCCCCCGATTCTGAGCTTCAATTTTGTCCATTCCCTAGTCAGTGCACATCACATTCATCATGTAGGTGTGCACCCCTCCTCTCCCCCACCCCATCCCCCCCAGTTAGAACTTGAAGGGTGTCCATTCCCCAGGCAGTGCACATCACATTCATCAAGTAGGTATACACCCATCCCTTCCACCCGGCCCCAACCTCTGTCCGATACCCAATTGGTGTTGTTCCCAAATGTGCACTCAGGGAAACCAATTTGCTGGTGAGTACATGTGGTGCTTATTTTTCCATTCTTTGGATACTTCACTTAATAGAATGGGATCCAGCTCTCTCCAGGAGAACCAAAGAGATGCCATATCGCCATTATTTCTAATAGCTGAGTAATATTCCATGGTATACATATACCACATTTTGCTAATCCATTCATGAATTGATGGGCATTTGGGTTGTTTCCACATCTTTGTGATTGTGAATTGTGCTGCTATAATCATTCAGGTGCAGGTGTCTTTTTTATAGAATGACTTTTGTTCTTCTGGGTAGATGTCCAATAATGGAATTGCTGGATCGAATGGTAGGTCTACTTGAATCTGTTTAAGGTATCTCCACATTGCTTTCCACAGGGGCTGCACTAGTTTACAGTCCCACCAGCAGTGTATGAATGTACCTATCTCGCCACACCCACACCAACATGTATAGTTTTGGGACTTTTTGATAAAGGCCATTCCTACTGGAGTTAAGTGATATCTCATTGTGGTTTTGATTTGCATTTCCCTGATGATTAGAGATGTTGAACACTTTTTCATATGTTTGTTAGCCATTTTTATATCTTCTTTTGAAAAATTTCTATTTATGTCCTTTGCCCACTTTTTGATAGGGTTGTTTGATTTTTTCTTACTGATTTTTCTGAGTTCTAAATAGATTCTTGTTATCAGTCCTTTATCTGATGTGTAGTATGCGAAAATTTTTTCCCATTCTGTAGGTTGTCCATTTACTCTCGTGACTGTTTCTTTGGCTGTGCAGAAGCTTTTTAATTTGATCAGGTCCCATTTATTTATTTTTGTTGTTGCTGTGATTGCTTTAGGGGTCTTCTTCATAAATTCTTTGCCTAGGCCAATGTCTGTAAGAGTCTTTCCTACATTTTCTTCTAGAATTCTAATAGTTTCTGACCTTAGGTTTAAGTCTGTTAACCACTGTGATTTGATTTTTGTGAGGGGTGAGAGTTGTGTGTCCTGTTTTAGTCTTCTACATGTGGATATCCAGTTTTCCCAGCACCATTTATTAAATAAGGAATCTTTTCCCCAGAGTATGTTTTTGTCTGCTTTGTCAAAGATTAGATGGCTATATGAGGATGGTTTTATATTGGGATTTTCTGTTCTGTTCCACTGGTCTGTGTCCCTGCACTTGTGCCAGTACCAGGCTGTTTTAAGAACCACAGCCTTGTAGTATAGTTTGAAGTCTGGCAAATTAATACTTCCCATTTTGTTTTTGTTGTTTAAGATTGCTTTTGCTAAACGGGGTCTTCCCTGGTTCCATACAAAGCGTAAAATTATTTTTTCTATGTCTGTGAAAAAAGATGTTGGTAATTTAATAAGGATTGCATTGAATCTGTAGATAACTTTGGGCAGTATAGACATTTTAACAATGTTGATTCTACCGATCCATGAGCATGGTATGGTTTTCCACCTATTTACATGTTCTGCAATTTCCTTCCTCAGTGTTTCATAGTTCTCCCTATAGAGGTCCTTTACCTCCTTAGTTAAATAAATTCCTAGGTATTTTATTTTCTTTGTTGCTATTTTGAAGGGTATTGAGTCCTTAATTTGGTTTTCCATTTGACTGTTATTGGCATATATGAATTCCTCTGATTTGTGTGTATTGATTTTCTATCCTGAGACTTTACTGAATTCATTGATCAATTCCAGGAGTCTCTTGGTTGAAACCTTGGGGTTTTATAGATATAACATCATATCATCAGCAAAGAGTGAGAGTTTGATCTCTTCTGTCCCTATTTCAACTCCCTTGATTCTGCTCTCTTGCCTGATAGCTCTTGCAAGGACTTCCAATACTATGTAGAAAAGTAATGGGGACAGTGGTAAGCCTTGTCTGGTTCCAGTTTGAAGTGGGAATGCTTTCAGTTTTTCCCCATTCAGTATGATGTTGGCTGAGGGTTTGTCGTATATGGCTTGTATCATTTTTATATAGGCCCCATCTATGCCTATTTTGTTAAGTGTTCTTATCATAAAAGGGTGTTGAATTTTGTCAAATGCTTTCTCTGCATCTATTGAGAGGATCATCTGATCTTTATTTTTGCTTCTATTTATGTGATGAATTACATTCCCATATGTCAAACCATCCCTGCATCTCTGGGATGAAGCCCACTTGGTCGTGATGGATTATTTTTTTGATAAGCACTTGGATTCGATTTGTTAGAATTTTATTGAGAATTTTTGCATCTATATTCATAAGAGAAATTGGTCTATAGTTCTCTGTTTTAGTTGCATCCTTTCCTGGATTTGGTATCAGGATTATGTTGGCTTGGTAAAAAGTGTTGGGGAGAATCCCATCCTTCTCTATATTGGAGAATAGTTTATGTACGATGGGCACCAGTTCTTCTTTGTAGGTATGGTAGAATTCAGGTGTGAACCCATCTGGTCCAGGGCTTTTCTTTTTGGGAAGGTTTTTTATTGCTGTTTCAATTTCAGATCTAGATATCGGTCTATTCAGGAATTCTATTTCTTCCTGGTTGAGCCTGGGAAGGCTGTGTGTTTATAAGAATTTGTCCATTTCCTCCAGGTTTTCTAATTTGTGTGCATAAAGATTTTTGTAGAATTCATAGATGATATCATGTATCTCTGTGGCATCAGTCGTGATTACTCCTTTCGTGTTCCTGATCGAGGTTATAAGAGATTTTTCTTTTCTGCTCTTGGTTAGTTTAGCCAGAGGTGTGTCAATTTTGTTTATTTTTTCAAAGAACCAACTTTTGGTTTTATTAATCTCCGTTATGGTTTGGTTTAATCTCCCTTATGCTCCCTTATGGTCCTTTTCATTTAGTTCTGATTTAATCTTAATAATTTCCTTCTGCTGGGTTTGGGTTTGGTCTCTTCTTTCTTCTCCAGCTCTTTGAGTCTATTCATTAGATTGTCTATTTGTAAGTTTTCTGTCTTTTTGGTATAGGCATTTATGGAAATAAATTTTCCTCTCAGGACTGCTTTAGCTGTGTCCCACAGATTTTGATAAGTTGTATCTCCTTTGTCGTTTAATTCAGAGAATCTTTTGATTTCTGACTTGATTTCTTCATTTATAAAATGATTGTTCAGGAGAAGGTTATTTAGCTTCCATGACTTTGAGTAGAAATGAGGATTTCTGTTAGGGTTCATTGTTACTTTTATTCCACTGTGATCCGAGAAGCTGCATGGTATTATTTCTATATTTTTAAATTTTTTAAGACATGCTTTATGTCCTAAGATATGGTCAATCTTGGAGAATGTCCCATGAGCTGATGAGAAGAACTTATATTCAGTGGTATTTGGGTAGAATGTCCTGTAGATGTCAGTCAGGCCCATTTGGTCTAGCATTCTATATACGTCCAATATTTCTTTGTTTATTTTTTGTTTGGAGGATCTGTCTTGGACTGTCAGTGGCGTGTTAAAATCTCTGGCTACTAAAGTGTTGTTATCTATCATTTGGTTCAGATCAAGTAGGGTTTGCTTTATGAATCTGGGTGCACCTAGATCGGGTGCATATATGTTAAGTATAGTTATGTCTTCTTGTTGAATTGTACCCTTCACCAGTATATAGTAACCATCTTTGTCTTTCTTTACTTTTGTTGATTTAAAAACTACGTTATCGGAGATTAGAACTGCCACGCCAGCTTTCTTTTGGGTTCCATTTGCTTGGAATATTGATTTCCACCCTTTTATTTTCAGTCTAAATGCATCCTTGCAGGTTAGATGAGTTTCCTGAAGACAGCAGATACTTGGCTTATATCTTTTTTATCCATCGGGCCAGTCCATGTCTCTTGAGTGGGGAATTCAATCCATTCACATTTAATGAGAGAACTGATAAGCGAGACAGATTGCTGTTCCTCATGTTGGGTTGAATTTCATTGATCTGTTTTCTCTCTTGAGCCATTATGATAACTGTGTTTTCATATTTATCTCTTGATTAGTGTTACATTCGAGGGTCCTTCTTGTGCTGGACCACGTGTAACTCTGTTTTGAATACTTCTTGGAAAGCTGCTCTTGTCTTGGTGAATTCTCTGAGTTTTTGTTTATCTGAGAATGTCTTAATTTCACCTTCATATATAAAACTGAGCTTATCTGGGTACAGGATTCTAGGCTGGGCATTATTCTGTTTCAGAAGAGTGAGAATGCAGCTCCAATCTCTTCTTGCTTGTAAGGTTTCAGTTGAGAAATCTGGCGTGATTCGGATGGGCTTTCCTTTGTATGTTACTTGTTTCTTTCTCCTTACAGATTGAAGAAGGGCCTCGTTAGTGGATATTTTGGTCAGTCTGATAACTACATGACGTGGTGTCTTCCTATTTGGTATGAATCTCTCAGAGGTTCTTTGAGCTTCTTGAACCTGTGTATCTAGAGATTTGGCAAGGCCTGGGAAATTTTCCTCAATTATATCTTCAGATACTTTATTCAACCCTTGCTTATTGTCTTCTTCACCCTCAGGAATGCCGATAACTCTCACGTTAGGCTTCTTCACATAATCCCACATTTCTTGTAGACTATGATTATTTCTCATGTTTCTTTGTTTTAACTCTGTGACTGCCTTATTTAATTGGAAAGTGTTATCTTCGATCTCTGAGATTCTTTCTTCTGTTTGATCTACCCTGCTCTTGAGACTTTCCACTGTGTTTTGTAGCTCCTTGAATAAATTTTTCATTTCCAGGAGTTCAGTTTGATTTTTCTTCAGTATTTCAATTTCTTTGGTGAATTTTTCTTCCAAGTCCTGGATCTTTTTTGTGGTTTCTTTGTGTTGATTATCCATTTTTTCTTGCATAATGTTCAGCGTATTTATGATCCATGTTTGAAATTCTTCCTGTGACATGTTGCTATTTGGAATCTGCTTTGCGTTAATTGGTGGAGAACTAGTAATCCTCTTTGAGGGCATGGTTTCAGCTTGATTCTTTATACTCCTAGAGTTCCTTCGCTGAGCCCTTCCCATCTGAATGAATCCTTAAGATCCCTTCTTTCAGCTTTAGTCTGGATAGGGGCACACTGTGAGTGCCAGGTAAGCTGCCTCCTCTGTCACTAGGGGGAGCCCTTCACATATTGTTCAGGATTTTGCTAGCTCCGCTGGGGGGGCTGCCCCTCTTCCTCTCCCGAGGTGGCTTCTGTCTCTCTCTGCGAGAAAGACAGTGGATAGGGAGAGTGGAGCGGTGCCCTCATTCACCCAGCGCCCCAGCCACTGCAGTTCCCGCGGGCGATGGTCTGCCCCACCCCAATGTCTGCAAGGTCCACGCTCCACTCTCTCGTGACTGGGGAACCACTCAGTGTTCACACAAAGGTGGAGCTCCTAGTCAGGGTCCGTGGACTAGGGAAGGGAGCCGCCCAGGGAGCCGCCCGGTACCCAATCGCTCCTCAGCGTTTAGGCTGTGGACCCCGACAATGGCGGCCGCCCGTCTGCAGATCACTGTCACTGGGGTTGAATGCTCAGGGACCGGCAGAGGCCAGAGGAGCCGGGGAGCGGGAGAATCCAGCCGCCCACCTATACGAGGCAGTTTGGCGTCTGCTAGAGCCGGGACCAAAGCAGCCCCACCGCCCGCGTATAGGAGACAGTTGCTAGGTGCGTCAGCTGCGCACAGCACTCCAGGGTCCAAAATGCCTCCTGCCAATGTCTCCTCTCTGCAGAGCCCCACATCTCCCGTGGCGATTCTGCACCGACTTCAGGCAGATCCTCAATTGAGTGGGTGTGGAGGTCAGAGGGGGAACAAGATGCTTTCCTGTGGGGCTGAACCCACCCCACTCTCTGGTGATGTGGGTACAGCTGTCCCGTGCTCCCTTCTCTATTGGCCATCCCGCACTCTCCAGATTTTGGTGATTTATTTCCCTAATCACCTCAGTCTTTTCTTGCTCTCTCTCTCTGTCCCACGCTGATTCTCCATGGATTCACACCACCGTTCTTGTGGGGAAGTGAACCTCTAGGGTTGTGGCAGTGGGAGACCCATGCCTTCCACTCCAGGAGCACGAATCCAGGAGGTCACCACCATTCCACCATCATTGAGAATGAATCAAAGGAGTCTTAAAGGAACGGGCTGAAAAGTGCGGATCCTGTTTCAGTCTAAGTCTGAAACAGGATCCGCACTTTTCACCTGCCACACACATGCCCACTTCTCCTCTCTGGGCATAATAAAAACAAACCACTGGACTGACAGAGGGCTTGCCCCCCCACACACACCACAAGACCCCACACAAAAACGTCCCCTCCAGTGACTCATTCTTATGCTAACTGGCAAACGGTGCTATGCCTTTTAAAATAATGGAAAAAGGATGGTGGAATGATACTTGAAAGACTGGTTTTATTCCACGCTCCCGTACCAAGTATCGGCAACACCAAGTGAGCTAGGCCTCAGCATAGTTTTTTCCCTGGCAGCCATCTTGGGATTAAGGAGGCAGAGAAGTACCTTGTCACAATTATGGTGAAAGGTGCTGCAAAAACTGGCAAATAATTCTCCACGTAGTGGTTATTTCAAAAGCTCTATGGCATACTTCTTGGAACCAGCTAGTTACCTGGGGCCACGCATAGAGGGTTATAGAGAACCATGGTGGATTCACGGAAGAAGAGTCAAATGATTCTTAAAGGAACGGGCAGAAAATGTGGATCCTGTTTCAGTCTAAGACTAAAACAGTATCCGCACTTTTCACCTGCTGCACACATGCCAACTTCTCCTCTCTGAGGATTAAAAAAAAAACAAAAAAACAAAAAAACACTGGACTGGCAGAGCGCCTGCCCCCTCACACACCACCTGACCCCACACAACAACGTGCCCTCCAGCAACTCATTCTTATGCTAACTGGCAAAAGGTGCTCTGCCTTTTAAAACAATGGAAAAAGGTTGGTGGAATGATACTTAAAAGACTGGCTTCTTGCCAGGCTCCAGTACCAAGTATAGGCAATACCAAGTGAGGTAGGCCTCAGCATGGTTTTGTCCATGGCAGCCAGCTTGGTTTAAGGAGGCAGAGACGAACCTTGTCACAATTATGGTGAAAGGTGCTGCAAAAACTGGCAAATAATTCTCCACGTAGTGGTTATTTCAAAAGCTCTGCAGCATAATTCTTGGAAGTATCCAGTTAAAGGGTCCCACGCATTGAGGGGTCCAGAGAACCATGGTAGATTGCCAGGTGATGAATCAAAGGATTCTTAAAGAAACGGGCTGAAAACTGCTGATCCTCTTTCACCCTAAGACTGAAAGAGGATCAGCACTTTTCACCTGCCACACACATGCCCACTTCTCCTCTCTGGGCCTAATAAAAACAAACCGCCAGACTGAAAGATGCCCTGACCCCCAAACACCACCCGACCCCACAAAAAAAGTCCCTTCCAGCGACTCATTCTTATGCTAACTGCCAAAAGGTGCTCTGCCATTTAAAATAGTGGAGAAAGGATCATGGATTGATATTTAAAAAACTGGCTTCTTGCCAGGGTCCAGTACCAAGTATTGGCAACACCAAGTGAGCTATGCCTCAGCATAGTGTTTTCCATGGCAGCCATCTTGTGTTTAAGGATGCAGAGGCGAATCTTA